>NW_025229245.1:23438-23828 GCF_018294505.1 Triticum aestivum | reverse complement strand
ACTGGACAATCTCTTTCGGAGTATCAGGGTTTCGGACGAGAACTCATCTGTTACACGGACACTTCAATGTTTTTTAAACTTATTTGAACTCCAACCTATTTTTGCGTTCAGTATGCATCATTGAAAGCGACATCATCAATTTCCAACACGTTCTGACATCATTTACTGTTTTTCAGCCATTTACCGATTTGTTTAGGGAGCTAAATGACGGTGAAATTGAAAATAACTACAAAATGAACTCTGAAAATGTTGGAACTTGGCATGGTATCATCATTTCGCTCGCATAGCATGTGCAAAAGGGTAGAGAGGGTCACGGCGAAAACTGGACGCACCTTGTGTACAAACTGGACAATCTCTTTCGGAGTATCAGGGTTTCGGACGAGAACTCAT
>NW_025229245.1:22053-22564 GCF_018294505.1 Triticum aestivum | reverse complement strand
TTTTAAACTTATTTGAACTCCAACCTATTTTTGCGTTCTGTATGCATCTTTCAAAGCGACATCATCAATTTCCAACACGTTCCGACATCATTTGCTGTTTTTCAATCATTTACCGATTTGTTTAGAGAGCAAAATGACGGTGAAATTGAAAATCACTACAAAATGAACTCTGAAAATGTTGGAACTTGGCACAGTATCATCATTTCGCCCGCATAGGATGTGCAAAAGAGTAGAGACGGTCACGGCGAAAACTGGATGCACCTCGTGTACAAACTGGACAATCTCTTTCGGAGTATCAGGGTTTCGGACGAGAACTCATCTGTTACACGAGTACTTCAATGTTTTTTAAACTTATTTGAACTCTAGCCTATTTTTGCGTTCAGTATGCATCATTCAGAGCGACGTCATCAATTTCCAACATGTTCTGACATCATTTGTTGTTTTTCAGTCATTTACTGATTTGTTTAGAGAGCTAAATGACGTTGAACTTGAAAATCACTACAAAATGAAC
>NW_025229245.1:18277-18657 GCF_018294505.1 Triticum aestivum | reverse complement strand
TATGCATGATTCAAAGCGATGCCATCAATTTCCAACACGTTCTGACATCATTTGCTGTTTTTCAGTCATTTACCGATTTGTTTAGAGAGCTAAATGACGGTGAAATTGAAAATCACTACAAAATGAACTCTGAAAATGTTGGAACTTGGCATGGTATGATCATTTCGCCCGCATAGCATGTGCAAAAGACTATAGAGGGTCACGGCGAAAGCTGGACGCACCTCGTGTACAAACTGGACAATCTCTTTCGGAGTATCAGGGTTTCGGACGAGAACTCATCTGTTACACGGGCACTTCATTGTTTTTTAAACTTATTTGAACTCCAACCTATTTTTGCATTCTGTATGCATCTTTCAAAGGGACATCATCAATTTCCAACA
>NW_025229245.1:13775-14732 GCF_018294505.1 Triticum aestivum | reverse complement strand
GCATAGCATGTGCAAAAGAGTAGAGAGGGTCACGGCGAAAACTGGACGCACCTCGTGTACAAACTGGACAATCTCTTTCGGAGTATCAGGGTTTCGGACGAGAACTCATCTGTTACACGGGCACTTCAATGTTTTTTAAACTTATTTGAACTCCAGCCTATTTTTGCATTCAGTATGCATCATTCAAAGCGACGTCATCAATTTCCAACATGTTCTGACATCATTTGCTGTTTTTCAGTCATTTACCGATTTGTTTAGAGAGCTAAATGACGTTGAACTTGAAAATCACTACAAAATGAACTCTGAAAATGCTGGAACTTGGCATGGTATGATCATTTCGTCCGCATAGCATGTGCAAAAGACTAGAGAGGGTCACGGCGAAAGCTGGACGCACCTCGTGTACAAACTGGACAATCTCTTTCGGAGTATCAGGGTTTCGGACGAGAACTCATCTGTTACACGGGCACTTCAATGTTTTTTAAACTTATTTGAACTCCAACCTATTTTTGCGTTCTGTATGCATCTTTCAAAGGGACATCATCAATTTCCAACACGTTCCAACATCATTTACTGTTTTTCAGTCATTTACCGATTTGTTTAGAGAGCAAAATGACGGTGAAATTGAAAATCACTACAAAATGAACTCTGAAAATGTTGGAACTTGGCATGGTATCATCATTTCGCCGGCATAGCATGTGCAAAAGAGTAGAGACGGTCACGGCGAAAACTGGACGCACCTCGTGTACAAACTGGACAATCTCTTTCGGGGTATCAGGGTTTCGGACGAGAACTCATCTGTTAGACGGCCACTTCAATGTTTCTTAAACTTATTTGAACTCCAGCCTATTTTTGCGTTCAGTATGCATGATTCAAAGCGATGCCATCAATTTCCAACACGTTCTGACATCATTTGCTGTTTTTCAGTCATTTACCGATTTGTTTAGAGAGCTAAATGAC
>NW_025229245.1:12755-13765 GCF_018294505.1 Triticum aestivum | reverse complement strand
GTATCATCATTTCGCCCGCATAGCATGTGCAAAAGAGTAGAGAGGGTCACGGCGAAAACTGGACGAACCTCGTGTACAAACTGGACAATCTCTTTCGGAGTATCAGGGTTTCGGACGAGAACTCATCTGTTACACGGGCACTTCAATGTTTTCTAAACTTATTTGAACTCCAGCCTATTTTTGCGTTCAGTATGCATCTTTCAAAGTGACGTCATCAATTTCCAACACGTTCTGACATCATTTGCTGTTTTTCAGTTATTTACCGATTTGTTTAGGGAGCTAAATGACGGCGAAATTGAAAATCACTACAAAATGAACTCTGAAAATGTTGGAACTTGGCATGGTATCATCATTTCACCCGCATAGCATGTGCAAAAGAGTAGAGAGGGTCACGGCGAAAACTGGACGCACCTCGTGTACAAACTGGACAATCTCTTTCGGAGTATCAGGGTTTCGGACGAGAACTCATCTGTTACACGGGCACTTCAATGTTTTTTAAACTTATTTGAACTCCAACCTAATTTTGCGTTCTGTATGCATCTTTCAAAGGGACATCATCAATTTCCAACACGTTCCAACATCATTTGCTGTTTTTCAGTCATTTACCGATTTGTTTAGAGAGCAAAATGACGGTGAAATTGAAAATCACTACAAAATGAACTCTGAAAATGTTGGAACTTGGCATGGTATCATCATTTCGCCGGCATAGCATGTACAAAAGAGTAGAGACGGTCACGGCGAAAACTGGACGCACCTCGTGTACAAACTGGACAATCTCTTCCGGAGTATCAGGGTTTCGGACGAGAACTCATCTGTTAGACGGCCACTTCAATGTTTCTTAAACTTATTTGAACTCCAGCCTATTAATGCGTTCAGTATGCATGATTCAAAGCGATGCCATCAATTTCCAACGCGTTCTGACATCATTTGCTGTTTTTTAGTCATTTACCGATTTGTTTAAAGAGCTAAATGACGGTGAAATTGAAAATCACTACAAAATGAACTCTGAA
>NW_025229245.1:11870-12745 GCF_018294505.1 Triticum aestivum | reverse complement strand
TAGACGGCAGCTTCAATGTTTCTTAAACTTATTTGAACCCCAGCCTATTTTTGCGTTTATTATGCATGATTCAAAGCGATGCCATCAATTTCCAACACGTTCTGACATCATTTGCTGTTTTTCAGTCATTTACCGATTTGTTTAGAGAGCTAAATGACGGTGAAATTGAAAATCACTACAAAATGAACTCTGAAAATGTTGGAACTTGGCATGGTATGATCATTTCGCCCGCATAGCATGTGCAAAAGACTAGAGAGGGTCACGGCGAAAGCTGGACGCACCTCATGTACAAACTGGACAATCTCTTTCGGAGTATCAGGGTTTCGGACGAGAACTCATCTGTTACACGGGCACTTCAATGTTTTTTAAACTTATTTGAACTCCAACCTATTTTTGCGTTATGTATGCATCTTTCAAAGGGACATCATCAATTTCCAACACGTTCCAACATCATTTGCTGTTTTTCAGTCATTTACCGATTTGTTTAGAGAGCAAAATGACGCTGAAATTGAAAATCACTACAAAATGAACTCTGAAAATGTTGGAACTTGGCATGGTATCATCATTTCGCCGGCATAGCATGTGCAAAAGAGTAGAGACGGTTACGGCGAAAACTGGACGCACCTCGTGTACAAACTGGACAATCTCTTTCGGAGTATCAGGGTTTCGGACGAGAACTCATCTGTTACACGGGCACTTCAATGTTTTTTAAACTTATTTGAACTCCAGCCTATTTTTGCGTTCAGTATGCATCATTCAAAGCGACGTCATCAATTTCCAACATGTTCTGACATCATTTGCTGTTTTTCAGTCATTTACTGATTTGTTTAGAGAGCTAAATGACGTTGAACTTGAAAATCACTACAAAATGAACT
>NW_025229245.1:11366-11746 GCF_018294505.1 Triticum aestivum | reverse complement strand
TATGCATGATTCAAAGCGATGCCATCAATTTCCAACACGTTCTGACATCATTTGCTGTTTTTCAGTCATTTACCGATTTGTTTAGAGAGCTAAATGACGGTGAAATTGAAAATCACTACAAAATGAACTCTGAAAATGTTGGAACTTGGCATGGTATGATCATTTCGCCCGCATAGCATGTGCAAAAGACTATAGAGGGTCACGGCGAAAGCTGGACGCACCTCGTGTACAAACTGGACAATCTCTTTCGGAGTATCAGGGTTTCGGACGAGAACTCATCTGTTACACGGGCACTTCATTGTTTTTTAAACTTATTTGAACTCCAACCTATTTTTGCATTCTGTATGCATCTTTCAAAGGGACATCATCAATTTCCAACA
>NW_025229245.1:9069-9916 GCF_018294505.1 Triticum aestivum | reverse complement strand
GGTTTCGGACGAGAACTCATCTGTTACACGGGCACTTCAATGTTTTTTAAACTTATTTGAACTCCAACCTATTTTTGCGTTCTGTATGCATCTTTCAAAGGGACATCATAAATTTCCAACATGTTCCAACATCATTTGCTATTTTTCAGTCATTTACCGATTTGTTTAGAGAGCAAAATGACGGTGAAATTGAAAATCACTACAAAATGAACTCTGAAAATGTTGGAACTTGGCATGGTATCATCATTTCGCCGGCATAGCATGTGAAAAAGAGTAGAGACGGTCACGGCGAAAACTGGACGCACCTCGTGTACAAACTGGACAATCTCTTTCGGAGTATCAGGGTTTCGGACGAGAACTCATCTGTTAGACGGCCACTTCAATGTTTCTTAAACTTATTTGAACTGCAGCCTATTTTTGCGTTCAGTATGCATGATTCAAAGCATTGCCATCAATTTCGAACACGTTCTGACATCATTTGCTATTTTTCAGTCATTTACCGATTTGTTTAGAGAGCTAAATGACGGTGAAATTGAAAATCACTACAAAATCAACTCTGAAAATGTTGGAACTTGGCATGGTATGATCATTTCGCCCGCATAGCATGTGCAAAAGACTAGGGAGGGTCACGGCGAAAGCTGGACGCACCTCGTGTACAAACTGGACAATCTCTTTCGGAGTATCAGGGTTTCGGACGAGAACTCATCGGTTACACGGGCACTTCAATGTTTTTTAAACTTATTTGAACTCCAACCTATTTTTGCGTTCTGTATGCATCTTTCAAAGGGACATCATCAATTTCCAACACGTTCCAACATCATTTGCTGTTTTTCAGTCATTTACCGAT
>NW_025229245.1:6733-7647 GCF_018294505.1 Triticum aestivum | reverse complement strand
TTCTCTATGCATCTTTCAAAGGGACATCATCAATTTCCAACACGTTCCGACATCATTTGCTGTTTTTCAGTCATTTACCGATTTGTTTAGACAGCAAAATGACGGTGAAATTGAGAATCACTACAAAATGAACTCTGAAAATGTTGGAACTTGGCACGGTATCATCATTTCGCCCGCATAGCATGTGCAAAAGAGTAGAGACGGTCACGGCGAAAACTGGACGCACCTCGTGTACAAACTGGACAATCTCTTTCGGACTATCAGGGTTTCGGACGAGAACTCATCTGTTACACGGGCACTTCAAAGTTGTTTAAACTTATTTGAACTCCAGCCTATTTTTGCGTTTAGTATGCATCATTCAAAGCGACATCATCAATTTCCAACACGTTCTGACATCATTTGCTGTTTTTCAACCATTTACCGATTTGTTTAGAGTATCAGGGTTTCGGACGAGAACTCATCTGTTACACGGGCACTTCAATGTTTTTTAAACTTATTTGAACTCCAACCTATTTTTGTGTTCTGTATGCATCTTTCAAAGGGACATCATCAATTTCCAACACGTTCCGACATCATTTGCTGTTTTTCAGTCATTTACCGATTTGTTTAGAGAGCAAAATGACAGTGAAATTGAAAATCACTACAAAATGAACTTTGAAATTGTTGGAACTTGGCATGGTATCATCATTTCGCCCGCATAGCATGTGCAAAAGAGTAGAGAGGGTCATGGCGAAAACTGGACGCACCTCGTGTACAAACTGGACAATCTCTTTCGGAGTATCAGGGTTTCGGACGAGAACTCATCTGTTACACGGGAACTTCAATGTTTTTTAAACTTATTTGAACTCCAGCCTATTTTTGCGTTCAGTATGCATCATTCAAAGCGACGTCATCAATTTCCAACATGTTCTGAC
>NW_025229245.1:6229-6723 GCF_018294505.1 Triticum aestivum | reverse complement strand
CACTTCAATGTTTTTTAAACTTATTTGAACTCCAACCTATTTTTGCGTTCTATATGCATCTTTCAAAGCGACATCATCAATTTCCAACACGTTCCGACATCATTTGCTGTTTTTCCGTCATTTACCAATTTGTTTAGGGAGCTAAATGATGGTGAAATTGAAAATCACTACAAAATGAACTCTGAAAATGTTGGAACTTGGCATGGTATCATCATTTCGCCCGCATAGCATGTGCAAAAGAGTAGAAAGGGTCACGGCGAAAACTGGACGCACCTCGTGTACAAACTGGACAATCTCTTTCGGAGTATCAGGGTTTCGGACGAGAACTCATCTGTTACACGGGCACCTCAATGTTTTTTAAACTTATTTGAACTCCAACCTATTTTTGCGTTCAGTATGCATCTTTCAAAGCGACATCATCAATTTCCAACATGTTCTGACATCATTTGCTGTTTTTCAGTCATTTACCGATTTGTTTAGAGAGCAAAATGACG
>NW_025229245.1:5504-6219 GCF_018294505.1 Triticum aestivum | reverse complement strand
TTGCTGTTTTTCAGTCAATTACCGATTTGTTTAGAGAGCTAAATGACGGTGAAATTGAAAATCACTACAAAATGAACTTTGAAAATGTTGGAACTTGGCATGGTATCATCATTTCGCCCGCATAGCATGTGCAAAAGAGTAGAGAGGGTCATGGCGAAAACTGGACGCACCTCGTGTACAAACTGGACAATCTCTTTCGGAGTATCAGGGTTTCGGACGAGAACTCATCTATTACACGGGCACTTCAATGTTTTTTAAACTTATTTGAACTCCAACCTATTTTTGCATTCGGTATGCATCATTCAAAGCGACATCATCAATTTCCAACACATTCTGACATCATTTGCTGTTTTTCAACCATTTACCGATTTGTTTAGAGTATCAGGGTTTCGGACGAGAACTCATCTGTTACACGGGCACTTCAATGTTTTTTAAACTTATTTGAACTCCAACCTATTTTTTTGTTCTGTATGCATCTTTCAAAGGGACATCATCAATTTCCAACACGTTCCGACATCATTTGCTGTTTTCAGTCATATACCGATTTGTTTAGAGAGCAAAATGACAGTGAAATTGAAAATCACTACAAAATGAACTTTGAAAATGTTGGAACTTGGCATGGTATCATCATTTCGCCCGCATAGCATGTGCAAAAGAGTAGAGAGGGTCATGGCGAAAACTGGACGCACCTCGTGTACAAACTGGACAATCTCTT
>NW_025229245.1:5103-5494 GCF_018294505.1 Triticum aestivum | reverse complement strand
ATGGGCACTTCAATGTTTATTAAACTTATTTGAACTCCAACCTATTTTTGCGTTCTGTATGCTTCTTTCAAAGCGACATCATCAATTTCCAACACGTTCCGACATGATTCTCTGTTTTTCAGTCATTTACCGATTTGTTTAGAGAGCAAAATGACGGTGAAATTGAAAATCACTACAACATGAACTCTGAAAATGTTGGAACTTGGCACGTTATCATCATTTCGCCCGCATAGCATGTGCAAAAGAGTAGAGAGGGTCACGGCGAAAACTGGACGCACCTCGTGTACAAACTGGACAATCTCTTTCGGAGTATCAGGGTTTCGGACGAGAACTCATCTGTTACACGGGCACTTCAATGTTTTTTAAACTTATTTGAACTCCAGCCTATTTT
>NW_025229245.1:4710-5093 GCF_018294505.1 Triticum aestivum | reverse complement strand
ATTTCCAACATGTTCTGACATCATTTGCTGTTTTTCAGTCATTTACTGATTTGTTTAGATAGCTAAATGACGTTGAACTTGAAAATCACTACAAAATGAACTCTGAAAATGTTGGAACTTGGCATGGTATCATCACTTCGCCCGCATAGCATGTGCAAAAGAGTAAAGAGGGTCACGGCGAAAACTGGACGAACCTCGTGTACAAACTGGACAATCTCTTTCGGAGTATCAGGGTTTCGGACGAGAACTCATTTGTTACACGGGCACTTCAATGTTTTTTAAACTTATTTGAACTCCAACCTATTTTTGCGTTCAGTATGCATCATTCAAAGCGACATCATCAATTTCCAACACGTTCTGACATCATTTGCTATTTTTCAGCC
>NW_025229245.1:4078-4700 GCF_018294505.1 Triticum aestivum | reverse complement strand
TTTTCAGTCATATACCGATTTGTTTAGAGAGCAAAATGACAGTGAAATTGAAAATCACTACAAAATGAACTTTGAAAATGTTGGAACTTGGCATGGTATCATCATTTCGCCCGCATAGCATGTGCAAAAGAGTAGAGAGGGTCATGGCGAAAACTGGACGCACCTCGTGTACAAACTGGACAATCTCTTCCGGAGTATCAGGGTTTCGGACGAGAACTCATCTGTTACACGGGCACTTCAATGTTTTTTAAACTTATTTGAACTCCAACCTATTTTTGCATTCAGTATGCATCATTCAAAGCGACATCATCAATTTCCAACACGTTCTGACATCATTTGCTATTTTTCAGCCATTTACCGATTTGTTTAGGGAGCTAAATGACGGTGAAATTGATTATAACTACAAAATGAACTCTGAAAATGTTGGAACTTGGCATGGTATCATCATTTCGCTCGCATAGCATGTGCAAAAGAGTAGAGAGGGTCACGGCGAAGGCTGGACGCACCTCGTGTACAAACTGGACAATCTCTTTCGGAGTATCAGGGTTTCGGACGAGAACTCATCTGTTACACGGGCACTTCAATGTTTTTTAAACTTATTTGAACTCCAGCCTATTTTTGC
>NW_025229245.1:3333-4068 GCF_018294505.1 Triticum aestivum | reverse complement strand
TGTTACACGGGCACTTCAATGTTTTTTAAACTTATTTGAACTCCAGCCTATTTTTACGTTCAGTATGCATCATTCAAAGCGACGTCATCAATTTCCAACATGTTCTGACATCATTTGCTGTTTTCAGTCATTTACTGATTTGTTTAGAGAGCTAAATGACGTTGAACTTGAAAATCACTACAAAATGAACTCTGAAAATGTTGGAACTTGGCATGGTATCATCATTTCGCCCGCATAGCATGTGCAAAAGAGTAGAGAGGGTCACGGCGAAAACTGGACGCACCTCGTGCACAAACTGGACAATCTCTTTCGGAGTATCAGGGTTTCGGACGAGAACTCATCTGTTACACGGCCACTTCAATGTTTCTTAAACTTATTTGAACTCCAGCCTATTTTTGCGTTCAGTATGCATGATTCAAAGCGATGCCATCAATTTCCAACACGTTCTGACATCATTTGCTGTTTTTCAGTCAATTACCGATTTATTTAGAGAGCTAAATGACGGTGAAATTGAAAATCACTACAAAATGAACTCTGAAAATGTTGGAACTTGGCATGGTATGATCATTTCGCCCGCATAGCATGGGCAAAAGAGTACAGAGGGTCACGGCGAAAACTGGACGCACCTCGTGTACAAACTGGACAATCTCTTTCGGAGTATCCGGGTTTCGAACGAGAACTCATCTGTTACACGGCCACTTCAATGTTTCTTAAACTTATTTGAACTCCAACCTA
>NW_025229245.1:2816-3323 GCF_018294505.1 Triticum aestivum | reverse complement strand
GATCATTTCGCCCGCATAGCATGGGCAAAAGAGTACAGAGGGTCACGGCGAAAACTGGACGCACCTCGTGTACAAACTGGACAATCTCTTTCGGAGTATCCGGGTTTCGAACGAGAACTCATCTGTTACACGGCCACTTCAATGTTTCATAAACTTATTTGAACTCCAACCTATTTTTGCGTTCAGTATGCATGATTCAAAGCGATGCCATCAATTTCCAACACGTTCTGACATCATTTGCTGTTTTTCAGTCAATTACCGATTTATTTAGAGAGCTAAATGACGGTGAAATTGAGAATCACTACAAAATGAACTCTGAAAATGTTGGAACTTGGCACGGTATCATCATTTCGCCCGCATAGCATGTGCAAAAGAGTAGAGACGGTCACGGCGAAATCTGGACGCACCTCATGTACAAACTGGACAATCTCTTTCGGACTATCAGGGTTTCGGACGAGAACTCATCTGTTACACGGGCACTTCAATGTTTTTTAAACTTATTTGAAC
>NW_025229245.1:2005-2806 GCF_018294505.1 Triticum aestivum | reverse complement strand
TTATTTGAACTCCAGCCTATTTTTGCGTTTAGTATGCATCATTCAAAGCGACGTCATCAATTTCCAACATGTTCTGACATCATTTGCTTTTTTTCAGTCATTTACTGATTTGTTTAGAGAGCTAAATGACGTTGAACTTGAAAATCACTACAAAATGAACTTTGAAAATGTTGGAACATGGCATGGTATCATCATTTCGCCCGCATAGCATGTGCAAAAGAGTAGAGAGGGTCATGGCGAAAACTGGACGCACCTCGTGTACAAACTGGACAATCTCTTTCGGAGTATCAGGGTTTCGGACGAGAACTCATCTATTAAACGGGCACTTCAATGTTTTTTAAACTTATTTGAACTCCAACCTATTTTTGCATTCAGTATGCATCATTCAAAGCGACATCATCAATTTCCAACACGTTCTGACATCATTTGCTGTTTTTCAACCATTTACCGATTTGTTTAGAGTATCAGGGTTTCGGACGAGAACTCATCTGTTACACGGGCACTTCAATGTTTTTTAAACTTATTTGAACTCCAACCTATTTTTGTGTTCTGTATGCATCTTTCAAAGGGACATCATCAATTTCCAACACGTTCCGACATCATTTGCTGTTTTTCAGTCATATACCGATTTGTTTAGAGAGCAAAATGACAGTGAAATTGAAAATCACTACAAAATGAACTTTGAAAATGTTGGAACTTGGCATGGTATCATCATTTCGCCCGCATAGCATGTGCAAAAGAGTAGAGAGGGTCATGGCGAAAACTGGACGCACCTCGTGTACAAACTGGACAATCTCTTCC
>NW_025229245.1:0-1995 GCF_018294505.1 Triticum aestivum | reverse complement strand
TGGCATGGTATCATCATTTCGCTCGCATAGCATGTGCAAAAGAGTAGAGAGGGTCACGGCGAAGGCTGGACGCACCTCGTGTACAAACTGGACAATCTCTTTCGGAGTATCAGGGTTTCGGACGAGAACTCATCTGTTACACGGGCACTTCAATGTTTTTTAAACTTATTTGAACTCCAGCCTATTTTTGCGTTCAGTATGCATCATTCAAAGCGACGTCATCAATTTCCAACATGTTCTGACATCATTTGCTGTTTTTCAGTCATTTACTGATTTGTTTAGAGAGCTAAATGACGTTGAACTTGAAAATCACTACAAAATGAACTTTGAAAATGATGGAACTTGGCATGGTATCATCATTTCGCCCGCAGAGCATGTGCAAAAGAGTAGAGAGGGTCACGGCGAAAACTGGACGCACCTCGTGCACAAACTGGACAATCTCTTTCGGAGTATCAGGGTTTCGGACGAGAACTCATCTGTTACACGGCCACTTCAATGTTTCTTAAACTTATTTGAACTCCAGCCTATTTTTGCGTTCAATATGCATCATTCAAAGCGACATCATCAATTTCCAACACGTTCTGACATCATTTGCTGTTTTTCAGCCATTTACCGATTTGTTTAGGGAGCTAAATGACGGTGAAATTGATTATAACTACAAAATGAACTCTGAAAATGTTGGAACTTGGCATGGTATCATCATTTCGCTCGCATAGCATGTGCAAAAGAGTAGAGAGGGTCACGGCGAAGGCTGGACGCACCTCGTGTACAAACTGGACAATCTCTTTCGGAGTATCAGGGTTTCGGACGAGAACTCATCTGTTACACGGGCACTTCAATGTTTTTTAAACTTATTTGAACTCCAGCCTATTTTTGCGTTCAGTATGCATCATTCAAGGCGACGTCATCAATTTCCAACACGTTCTGACATCATTTGCTGTTTTTCAGTCATTTACCGATTTGTTTAGAGAGCTAAATGACGGTGAAATTGAAAATCACTACAAAAAGAACTCTGAAAATGTTGGAACTTGGCATGGTATCATCATTTCGCCGGCATAGCATGTGCAAAAGAGTAGAGACGGTCACGGCAAAAACTGGACGCACCTCGTGTACAAACTGGACAATCTCTTTCGGAGTATCAGGGTTTCGGACGAGAACTCATCTGTTACACGGGCACTTCAATGTTTGTTAAACTTATTTGAACTCCAGCCTATTTTTGCGTTCAGTATGCATCATTCAAAGCGACGTCATAAATTTCCAACATGTTCTGACATCATTTGCTGTTTTTCAGTAATTTACTGATTTGTTTAGAGAGCTAAATGACGTTGAACTTGAAAATCACTACAAAATGAACTCTGAAAATGTTGGAACATGGCATGGTATCATCATTTCGCCCGCATAGCATGTGCAAAAGAGTAGAGAGGGTCATGGCGAAAACTGGACGCACCTCGTGTACAAACTGGACAATCTCTTTCGGAGTATCAGGGTTTCGGACGAGAACTCATCTATTAAACGGGCACTTCAATGTTTTTTAAACTTATTTGAACTCCAACCTATTTTTGCATTCAGTATGCATCATTCAAAGCGACATCATCAATTTCCAACACGTTCTGACATCATTTGCTGTTTTTCAACCATTTACCGATTTGTTTAGAGTATCAGGGTTTCGGACGAGAACTCATCTGTTACACGGGCACTTCAATGTTTTTTAAACTTATTTGAACTCCAACCTATTTTTGTGTTCTGTATGCATCTTTCAAAGGGACATCATCAATTTCCAACACGTTCCGACATCATTTGCTGTTTTTCAGTCATATACCGATTTGTTTAGAGAGCAAAATGACAGTGAAATTGAAAATCACTACAAAATGAACTTTGAAAATGTTGGAACTTGGCATGGTATCATCATTTCGCCCGCATAGCATGTGCAAAAGAGTAGAGAGGGTCATGGCGAAAACTGGACGCACCTCGTGTACAAACTGGACAATCTCTTCC
>NW_025229244.1:25155-25897 GCF_018294505.1 Triticum aestivum | reverse complement strand
TTATTTGAACTGCAGAGTTTTTCTGTGTTCAAAATGCACCATTCAAAGCCACATCATCAATTTTCAACCATTTCTGACTTCATTTGTTATTTTTCATGCATTTACTGATTATTTTGAGCTATAAGACCCTGAAATTGAAAAGTATTTCAAATGAACTCTGAAAAGGTTGAAAGTTGGCATGGTATCATCATTTGACCCACATAGCATGTGCAAGAAAGCAGAGAGGGTTACGGCAAAAACTGGATGCACTTGTGTACAAAACGGACAATCTCTTTCGAAGTATCAGGGTTTCATATGGAAACTTGTCTGTTACAAAGGGATTTCATTTTTTGAACTTATTTGAACTCCATAGTTTTTCTGTGTTCAAAATGCACCATTCAAAGGCACATCATCAATTTTCAACCCTTTCTGACTTCATTTGTTATTTTTCATGCATTTACTGATTATTTGAGCTATATGACCTTGAAATTGAAAAGCATTTCAAATGAACTCTGAAAAGGTTGAAAGTTGGCATGGTATCATCATTTGACCCACATAGCATGTGCAAGAAAGCAGAGAGGGTTACGGCAAAAACTGGATGCACTTCGTGTACAAAACGGACAATCTCTTTCGAAGTATCACGGTTTCATACGGAAACTCGTCTCTTACAAAGGGATTTCGTTTTTTTGAACTTATTTGAACTTCATAGTTTTTCTGTGTGCAAGATGCACCATTCAAAGCCACATCATCAATTTTCAACCCT
>NW_025229244.1:19835-21459 GCF_018294505.1 Triticum aestivum | reverse complement strand
AGAGTTTTTCTGTGTTCAAAATGCACCATTCAAAGCCACACCATCAATTTTCAACCCTTTCTGACTTCATTTGTTATTTTTCATGCATTTACTGATTATTTTGAGCTGTACGACCCTGAAATGGAAAAGCTTTTCAAATGAACTCTGAAAAGGTTGAAAGTTGGCATGGTATCATCATTTGACCCACATAGCATGTGCAAGAAAGCAGAGACGGTTACGGCAAAAACTGGATGCACTTCGTGTACAAAACGGACAATCTCCTTCGAAGTATCAGGGTTTCATACGGAAACTCGCCTGTTACAAAGGGATTTCATTTTTTGAACTTATTTGAACTCCATAGTTTTTCTTTTTTCAAAATGCCCCATTGAAAGCCACATCATCAATTTTCAACCCTTTCTGACTTCATTTGTTATTTTTCATGCATTTACTGATTATTTTGAGCTATATGACCCTTAAATTGAAAAGCATTTCAAATGAACTCTGAAAAGGTTGAAAGTTTGCATGGTATCATCATTTGACCCACATAGCATGTGCAAGAAAGTAAAGAGGGTTACGGCAAAAAACTGGATGCATTTCATGTACAAAATGGACAATCTCTTTCGAAGTATCTGGGTTTCATACGGAAACTCGTCCGTTACAAAGGGATTTCATTTTTTTGAACTTATTTGAACTCCAGAGTTTTTCTGTGTTCAAAATGCACCATTCAAAGCCACATCATCAATTTTCAACCTTTCCGACTTCATTTGTTATTTCTCATGCATTACCGATTATTTTGAGCTATAAGACCCTGAAATTGAAAAGCATTTCAAATGAACTCTGAAAAGGTTGAAAGTTGCTATGGTATCATCATTTCATCCACATAGCATGTGCAAGAAAGTAGAGAGGGTCACGTCAAAAACTGGATGGACTTCGTGTACAAAACGGACAATCTCTTTCGAAGTATCAGGGTTTCATACGAAAACTCGTCTGTTACAAAGGGATTTTATTTTTTTGAACTTATTTGAACTCCAGAGTTTTTCTGTGTTCAAAATGCACCATTCAAAATCACATCATCAATTTTCAACCCTTTCTGACTTCATTTGTTATTTTTCATGCATTTACTGATTATTTTGAGCTTAAGACACTGAAATTGAAAAGCATTTCAAATGAACTCTGACTTCAGTTATTATTTTCAACCCTTTCTGACTTCATTTATTATTTCTCATACATTTACTGATTATTTTGAGCTTAAGACACTGAAATTGAAAAGCATTTCAAATGAAGTATCAGGGTTTCATATGGAAACTCGTCTGTTACAAAGGGATTTCATTTTTTTGAACTTATATGAACTCCATAGTTTTTCTGTGTTCAAAATGCACCATTCAAAGCCACATCATCAATTTTCATCCCTTTCTGACTTCATTTATTATTTGTCATGCATTTACTGATTATTTTGAGCTGTATGACCCTGAAATTGAAAAGCATTTCAAATGAACTCTGAAAAGGTTGAAAGTTGGCATGGTATCATCATTTCACCCACATAGCATGTGCAAGAAAGTAGAGAGGGTTACGGCAAATACTGGACGCACTTCGTGTACAAAACAGACAATCTCTTTCGAAGTATCAGGGTTTCATACGGAAACTC
>NW_025229244.1:19112-19825 GCF_018294505.1 Triticum aestivum | reverse complement strand
GAAGTATCAGGGTTTCATATGGAAACTCGTCTGTTACAAAGGGATTTCATTTTTTGAACTTATTTGAACTCCATAGTTTTTCTGTTTTCAAAATGCACCATTCAAAGCCACATCATCAATTTTCAACCCTTTCTGACTTCATTTGTTATTTTTCATGCATTTACAGATTATTTTGAGCTATATGACCCTTAAATTGAAAAGCATTTCAAATGAACTCTGAAAAGGTTGAAAGTTGGCATGGTATCATCATTTGACCCACATAGCATGTGCAAGAAAGTAAAGAGGGTTACGGCAAAAACTGGATGCACTTCATGTACAAAATGGACAATCTCTTTCGAAGTATCCGGGTTTCATTTTTTTGAACTTATTTGAACTCCAGAGTATTTCTGTGTTCAAAATGCACCATTCAAAGACACATCATCAATTTTCAACCCTTTCTGTCTTCATTTGTTATTTTTCATGCATGTACTGAATATTTTGAGCTATAAGACCCTGAAATTGAAAAGCATTTCAAATGAACTCTAAAAAGGTTGAAAGTTGGCATGGTATCATCATTTGACCCACATAGCATGTGCAAGAAAGCAGAGAGGGTTACGGCAAAAACTGGATGCACTTCGTGTACAAAACGGACAATCTCTTTCGAAGTATCAGGGTTTCATACAGAAACTCGTCTGTTACAAAGGGATTTCATTTTTTTGAACTTATATGAACTC
>NW_025229244.1:18388-19102 GCF_018294505.1 Triticum aestivum | reverse complement strand
ATTGAAAAGCATTTCAAATGAACTCTGAAAAGGTTGAAAGTTGGCATGGTATCATCATTTCACCCACATAGCATGTGCAAGAAAGTAGAGAGGGTTACGGCAAATACTGGCTGCACTTCGTCTACAAAACGGACAATCTCTTTCGAAGTATCAGGGTTTCATACGGAAACTCGTCTGTTACAAAGGGATTTCAGTTTTTTGAACTTATTTGAACTCCAGAGTTTTTCTGTGTTCAAAATGCACCATTCAAAGCCACATCATCAATTTTCAACCCTTTCTGACTTCATTTGTTATTTTTCATGCATTTACTGATTATTTTGAGCTATAAGACACTTAAATTGAAAAGCATTTCAAATGAACTCTGAAAAGGTTGAAAGGTAGCATAGTATCATCATTTGACCCACATAGCATGTGCAAGAAAGCAGAGAGGGTTACAGCAAAAACTTGATGCACTTCGTGTACAAAACGGACAATCTCTTTGAGAGTATCAGGGTTTCATACGGAAACTCGTCTGTTACAAAGGGATTTCATTTTTTTGAACTTATTTGAACTCCACAATTTTTCTGTGTTCAAAATGCACCATTCAAAGCCACACAATCAATTTATAACCCTTTTTGACTTCATTTGTTATTTTTCATGCATTTACTGATTATTTTGAGCTATATGACCCTGAAATTGAAAAACATTTCAAATGAACTCTGAAAAGGTTGAAAG
>NW_025229244.1:16000-18378 GCF_018294505.1 Triticum aestivum | reverse complement strand
TGCATTTACTGATTATTTTGAGCTGTATGACCCTGAAATGGAAAAGCATTTCAAATGAACTCTGAAAAGGTTGAAAGTTGGCATGGTATCATCATTTGACCCAAATAGCATGTGCAAGAAAGCAGAGAGGGTTACGGCAAAAACTGGATGCACTTCGTGTACAAAACGGACAATCTCCTTCGAAGTATCAGGGTTTCATACGGAAACTCGCCTGTTACAAAGGGATTTCATTTTTTGAACTTATTTGAACTCCATAGTTTTTCTGTTTTCAAAATGCACCATTCAAAGCCACATCATCAATTTTCAACCCTTTCTGACTTCATTTGTTATTTTTCATGCATTTACTGATTATTTTGAGCTATATGACCCTTAAATTGAAAAGCATTTCAAATGAACTCTGAAAAGGTTGAAAGTTGGCATGGTATCATCATTTGACCCACATAGCACGTGCAAGAAAGTAAAGAGGGTTACGGCAAAAAGTGGATGCATTTCATGTACAAAATGGACAATCTCTTTCGAAGTATCCGGGTTTCATACGGAAACTCGTCTGTTACAAAGGGATTTCATTTTTTTGAACTTATTTGAACTCCAGAGTTTTTCTGTGTTCAAAATGCAGCATTCAAAGCCACATCATCAATTTTCAACCCTTTCCGACTTCATTTGTTATTTCTCATGCATTTACTGATTATTTTGAGCTATAAGACCCTGAAATTGAAAAGCATTTCAAACGAACTCTGAAAAGGTTGAAAGTTGGCATGGTATCATCATTTCATCCACATAGCATGTGCAAGAAAGTAGAGAGGGTCACGTCAAAAACTGGATGCACTTCGTGTAAAAAACGGACAATCTCTTTCGAAGTATCAGGGTTTCATACGGAAACTCGTCTGTTAGAAAGGGATTTCATTTTTTTGAACTTATTTGAACTCACGAGTTTTTCCGTGTTCAAAATGCACCATTCAAAGTCACATCATCAATTTTCAACCCTTTCTGACTTCATTTGTTATTTTTCATGCATTTACTTATTATTTTGAGCTATAAGACACTGAAATTGAAAAGCATTTCAAATGAACTCTGAAAAAGGTTGAAAGTAGGCATGGTATCATCATTTGACCCACATAGCATGTGCAAGAAAGTAAAGAGGGTTACGGCAAAAACTGGATGAACTTCGTGTACAAAACGGACAATCTCTTTCGAAAAATCACGGTTTCATACGGAAACTCGTCTCTTACAAAGGGATTTCATTTTTTTGAACTTATTTGAACTTCATAGTTTTTCTGTGTGCAAAATGCACCATTCAAAGCCACATCATCAATTTTCAACCCTTTCCGACTTCATTTATTATTTTTCATGCATTTACTGATTATTTTGAGCTATAAGACCCTGAAATTGAAAA
This sequence comes from Triticum aestivum, assembly GCF_018294505.1. Taxonomy (NCBI): domain Eukaryota; kingdom Viridiplantae; phylum Streptophyta; class Magnoliopsida; order Poales; family Poaceae; genus Triticum; species Triticum aestivum. The sequence continues at coordinate 16,985 of NW_025229244.1, read as the reverse complement.
GCATTTCAAATGAACTCTGAAAAGGTTGAATGTTGGCATGGTATCATCAGTTGACCCACAGAGCATGTGCAAGAAAGCAGAGAGGGTTACGGCAAAAACTGGATGCACTTCGTGTACAAAACGGACAATCTCTTTCAAAGTATCAAGGTTTCATACGGAAACTCGTCTGTTACAAAGGGATTTTATTTTTTGAACTTGTTTGAACTCCCTAGTTTTTCTGTGTTCAAAATGCACCATTCAAAGCCACATCATCAATTTTCAACCCTTTCTAACTTCATTTGTTATTTTTCATGCATTTACTGATTATTTTGAGCTGTATGACCCTAAAATTGAAAAGCATTTCAAATGAACTCTGAAAAGGTTGAAAGTTGGCATGGTATCATCATTTCACCCACATGGCATGTGCAAGAAAGTAGAGAGGGTTACGGCAAATACTGGATGCACTTCGTGTACAAAACGGACAATCTCTTTCGAAGTATCAGTGTTTCATACGGAAACTAGTCTGTTACAAAGGGATTTCATTTTTTTGAACTTATTTGAACTCCAGAGTATTTCTGTGTTCAAAATGCACCATTCAAAGCCACATCATCAATTTTCATCCCTTTCTGACTTCATTTGTTATTTTTCATGCATTTACTGATTATTTTGAGCTATAAGACCCTGAAATTGAAAAGCATTTCAAACGAACTCTGAAAAGGTTGAAAGTTGGCATGGTATCATCATTTCATCCACATAGCATGTGCAAGAAAGAAGAGAGGGTTACGGCAAATACTGGACGCACTTCGTGTACAAAACGGACAATCTCTTTCGAAGTATCATGGTTTCTTACGGAAACTCGTCTCTTACAAAGGGATTTCATTTTTTGAACTTATTTGAACTCCAGAGTTTTTCTGTGTTCAAAATGCACCATTCAAAGCTACACCATCAATTTTCAACCCTTTCTGACTTCATTTGTTATTTTTCATGCATTTACTGATTATTTTGA
>NW_025229244.1:14998-15947 GCF_018294505.1 Triticum aestivum | reverse complement strand
ACAATCTCTTTCGAAGTATCAGGGTTTCATACGGAAACTCGTCTGTTACAAAGGGATTTCATTTTTTTGAACTTATTTGAACTCCAGAGTTTTTCTGTGTTCAAAATGCACCATTCAAAGCTACACCATCAATTTTCAACCCTTTCTGACTTCATTTGTTATTTTTCATGCATTTACTGATTATTTTGAGCTGTATGACCCTGAAATGGAAAAGCATTTCAAATGAACTCTGAAAAGGTTGAAAGTTGGCATGGTATCATCATTTGACCCAAATAGCATGTGCAAGAAAGCAGAGAGGGTTACGGCAAAAACTGGATGCACTTCGTGTACGAAACGGACAATGTCTTTCAAAGTATCAGGGTTTCATACGGAAACTCGTCTGTTACAAAGGGATTTTATTTTTTTGAACTTGTTTGAACTCCCTAGTTTTTCTGTGTTCAAAATGCACCATTCAAAGCCACATCATCAATTTTCAACCCTTTCTAACTTCATTTGTTATTTTTCATGCATTTACTGATTATTTTGAGCTGTATGACCCTAAAATTGAAAAGCATTTCAAATGAACTCTGAAAAGGTTGAAAGTTGGCATGGTATCATCATTTCACCCACATGGCATGTGCAAGAAAGTAGAGAGGGTTACGGCAAATACTGGATGCACTTTGTGTACAAAACGGACAATCTCTTTCGAAGTATCAGTGTTTCATACGGAAACTAGTCTGTTACAAAGGGATTTCATTTTTTTGAACTTATTTGAACTCCAGAGTATTTATGTGTTCAAAATGCACCATTCAAAGCCACATCATCAATTTTCATCCCTTTCTGACTTCATTTGTTATTTTTCATGCATTTACTGATTATTTTGAGCTATAAGACCCTGAAATTGAAAAGCATTTCAAACGAACTCTGAAAAGGTTGAAAGTTGGCATGGTATCATCATTTGACCCACATA
>NW_025229244.1:13249-14857 GCF_018294505.1 Triticum aestivum | reverse complement strand
CTCTTTCGAAGTATCCGGGTTTCATACGGAAACTCGTCTGTTACAAAGGGATTTTATTTTTTTGAACTTGTTTGAACTCCCTAGTTTTTCTGTGTTCAAAATGCACCATTCAAAGCCACATCATCAATTTTCAACCTTTTCTAACTTCATTTGTTATTTTTCATGCATTTACTGATTATTTTGAGCTGTATGACCCTAAAATTGAAAAGCATTTCAAATGAACTCTGAAAAGGTTGAAAGTTGGCATGGTATCATCATTTCACCCACATGGCATGTGCAAGAAAGTAGAGAGGGTTACGGCAAATACTGGATGCACTTCGTGTACAAAACGGACAATCTCTTTCGAAGTATCAGTGTTTCATACGGAAACTAGTCTGTTACAAAGGGATTTCATTTTTTTGAACTTATTTGAACTCCAGAGTATTTATGTGTTCAAAATGCACCATTCAAAGCCACATCATCAATTTTCAACCCTTTCTGACTTCATTTGTTATTTTTCATGCATTTACTGATTATTTGAGCTATATGACCTTGAAATTGAAAAGCATTTCAAATGAACTCTGAAAAGGTTGAATGTTGGCATGGTATCACCATTTGACCCACATAGCATGTGCAAGAAAGTAAAGAGGGTTACGGAAAAAACTGGATGAACTTCGTGTACAAAACGGAGAATCTCTTTCGAAGTATCACGGTTTCATACGGAACTCGTCTCTTACAAAGAGATTTCATTTTTTTGAACTTATTTGAACTTCATAGTTTTTCTGTGTGCAAAATGCACCATTCAAAGCCACATCATCAATTTTCAACCCTTTCCGACTTCATTTATTATTTTTCATGCATTTACTGATTATTTTGAGCTATAAGACCCTGAAATTGAAAAGCATTTCAAATGAACTCTGAAAAGGTTGAAAGCTGGCATGGTATCATCAGTTGACCCACAGAGCATGTGCAAGAAAGCAGAGAGGGTTACGGCAAAAACTGGATGCACTTCGTGTACGAAACGGACAATCTCTTTCAAAGTATCAGGGTTTCATACGGAAACTCGTCTGTTACAAAGGGATTTTATTTTTTTGAACTTGTTTGAACTCCCTAGTTTTTCTGTGTTCAAAATGCACCATTCAAAGCCACATCATCAATTTTCAACCCTTTCTAACTTCATTTGTTATTTTTCATGCATTTACTGATTATTTTGAGCTGTATGACCCTAAAATTGAAAAGCATTTCAAATGAACTCTGAAAAGGTTGAAAGTTGGCATGGTATCATCATTTCATCCACATAGCATGTGCAAGAAAGAAGAGAGGGTTACGGCAAAAACTGGATGCACTTCGTGTACAAAACAGACAATCTCTTTCGAAGTATCATGGTTTCTTACGGAAACTCGTCTCTTACAAAGGGATTTCATTCTTTTGAACTTATTTGAACTGCAGAGTTTTTCTGTGTTCAAAATGCACCATTCAAAGCCACATCATCAATTTTCAACCCTTTCTGACTTCATTTGTTATTTTTCATGCATTTACTGATTATTTGAGCTATATGACCTTGAAATTGAAAAGCATTTCAAATGAACTCTGAAAAGATTGAAAGTTGGCATGGTATCATCATTTGAC
>NW_025229244.1:10493-13195 GCF_018294505.1 Triticum aestivum | reverse complement strand
CTTCGTGTACAAAACGGACAATCTCCTTCGAAGTATCAGGGTTTGATACGGAAACTCGCCTGTTACAAAGGGATTTCATTTTTTGAACTTATTTGAACTCCATAGTTTTTCTGTTTTCAAAATGCACCATTCAAAGCCACATCATCAATTTTCAACCCTTTCTGACTTCATTTGTTATTTTTCATGCATTTACTGATTATTTTGAGCTATATGACCCTTAAATTGAAAAGCATTTCAAATGAACTCTGAAAAGGTTGAAAGTTGGCATGGTATCATCATTTGACCCACATAGCACGTGCAAGAAAGTATAGAGGGTTACGGCAAAAACTGGATGCATTTCATGTACAAAATGGACAATCTCTTTCGAAGTATCCGGGTTTCATACGGAAACTCGTCTGTTACAAAGGGATTTCATTTTTTTGAACTTATTTGAACTCCAGAGTTTTTCTGTGTTCAAAATGCAGCATTCAAAGCCACATCATCAATTTTCAACCCTTTCCGACTTCATTTGTTATTTCTCATGCATTTACTGATTATTTTGAGCTATAAGACCCTGAAATTGAAAAGCATTTCAAACGAACTCTGAAATGGTTGAAAGTTGGCATGGTATCATCATTTCATCCACATAGCATGTGCAAGAAAGTAGAGAGGGTCACGTCAAAAACTGGATGCACTTCGTGTAAAAAACGGACAATCTCTTTCGAAGTATCAGGGTTTCATACGGAAACTCGTCTGTTACAAAGGGATTTCATTTTTTTGAACTTATTTGAACTCCAGAGTTTTTCTGTGTTCAAAATGCACCATTCAAAGTCACATCATCAATTTTCAACCCTTTCTGACTTCATTTGTTATTTTTCATGCATTTACTTATTATTTTGAGCTATAAGACACTGAAATTGAAAAGCATTTCAAATGAACTCTGAAAAAGGTTGAAAGTAGGCATGGTATCATCATTTGACCCACATAGCATGTGCAAGAAAGTAAAGAGGGTTACGGAAAAAACTGGATGAACTTCGTGTACAAAACGGACAATCTCTTTCGAAGTATCACGGTTTCATACGGAACTCGTCTCTTACAAAGGGATTTCATTTTTTTGAACTTGTTTGAACTCCATAGTTTTTCTGTGTTCAAAATGCACCATTCAAAGCCACATCATCAATTTTCAACCCTTTCTAACTTCATTTGTTATTTTTCATGCATTTACTGATTATTTTGAGCTGTATGACCCTAAAATTGAAAAGCATTTCAAATGAACTCTGAAAAGGTTGAAAGTTGGCATGGTATCATCATTTCACCCACATGGCATGTGCAAGAAAGTAGAGAGGGTTACGGCAAATACTGGATGCACATCGTGTACAAAACGGACAATCTCTTTCGAAGTATCAGTGTTTCATACGGAAACTAGTCTGTTACAAAGGGATTTCATTTTTTTGAACTTATTTGAACTCCAGAGTATTTCTGTGTTCAAAATGCACCATTCAAAGCCACATCATCAATTTTCATCCCTTTCTGACTTCATTTGTTATTTTTCATGCATTTACTGATTATTTTGAGCTATAAGACCCTGAAATTGAAAAGCATTTCAAACGAACTCTGAAAAGGTTGAAAGTTGGCATGGTATCATCATTTCATCCACATACCATGTGCAAGAAAGAAGAGAGGGTTACGGCAAAAACTGGATGCACTTCGTGTACAAAACAGACAATCTCTTTCGAAGTATCATAGTTTCATACGGAAACTCGTCTCTTACAAAGGGATTTCATTCTTTTGAACTTATTTGAACTGCAGAGTTTTTCTGTGTTCAAAATGCACCATTCAAAGCCACATCATCAATTTTCAACCCTTTCTGACTTCATTTGTTATTTTTCATGCATTTACTGATTATTTGAGCTATATGACCTTGAAATTGAAAAGCATTTCAAATGAACTCTGAAAAGGTTGAAAGTTGGCATGGTATCATCATTTGACCCAAATAGCATGTGCAAGAAAGCAGAGAGGGTTACGGCAAAAACTGGATGCACTTTGTGTACAAAACGGACAATCTCCTTCGAAGTATCAGGGTTTCATACGGAAACTCGCCTGTTACAAAGGGATTTCATTTTTTGAACTTATTTGAACTCCATAGTTTTTCTGTTTTCAAAATGCACCATTCAAAGCCACATGATCAATTTTCAACCCTTTCTGACTTCATTTTTTATTTTTCATGCATTTACTGATTATTTTGAGCTATATGACCCTTAAATTGAAAAGCATTTCAAATGAACTCTGAAATGGTTGAAAGTTGGCATGGTATCATCATTTGACCCACATAGCACGTGCAAGAAAGTAAAGAGGGTTACGGCAAAAATTGGATGCATTTCATGTACAAAATGGACAATCTCTTTCGAAGTATCCGGGTTTCATACGGAAACTCGTCTGTTACAAAGGGATTTCATTTTTTTGAACTTATTTGAACTCCAGATTTTTCTGTGTTCAAAATGCACCATTCAAAGCCACATCATCAATTTTCAACCCTTTCCGACTTCATTTGTTATTTCTCATGCATTTACTGATTATTTTGAGCTATAAGACCCTGAAATTGAAAAGCATTTCAAACGAACTCTGAAAAGGTTGAAAGTTGGCATGGTATCATCATTTCATCCACATAGCATGTGCAAGAGAGTAGAGAGGGTCACGTCAAAAACTGGATGCACTTCGTGTAA
>NW_025229244.1:9137-10425 GCF_018294505.1 Triticum aestivum | reverse complement strand
ACAATCTCTTTCGAAGTATCAGGGTTTCATACGGAAACTCGTCTGTTACAAAGGGATTTCATTTTTTTGAACTTATTTGAACTCCAGAGTTTTTCTGTGTTCAAAATGCACCATTCAAAGCTACACCATCAATTTTCAACCCTTTCTGACTTCATTTGTTATTTTTCATGCATTTACTGATTATTTTGAGCTGTATGACCCTGAAATGGAAAAGCATTTCAAATGAACTCTGAAAAGGTTGAAAGTTGGCATGGTATCATCATTTGACCCACATAGCATGTGCAAGAAAGCAGAGAGGGTCACGTCAAAAACTGGATGAACTTCGTGTACAAAACGGACAATCTCTTTCGAAGTATCACGGTTTCATACGGAAACTCGTCTCTTACAAAGGGATTTCATTTTTTTGAACTTATTTGAACTTCATAGTTTTTCTGTGTGCAAAATGCACCATTCAAAGCCACATCATCAATTTTCAACCCTTTCCGACTTCATTTATTATTTTTCATGCATTTACTGATTATTTTGAGCTATAAGACCCTGAAATTGAAAAGCATTTCAAATGAACTCTGAAAAGGTTGAAAGTTGGCATGGTATCATCAGTTGACCCACAGAGCATGTGCAAGAAAGCAGAGAGGGTTACGGCAAAAACTGGATGCACTTCGTGTACGAAACGGACAATCTCTTTCAAAGTATCAGGGCTTCATACGGAAACTCGTCTGTTACAAAGGGATTTTATTTTTTTGAACTTGTTTGAACTCCATAGTTTTTCTGTGTTCAAAATGCACCATTCAAAGCCACATCATCAATTTTCAACCCTTTCTAACTTCATTTGTTATTTTTCATGCATTTACTGATTATTTTGAGCTGTATGACCCTAAAATTGAAAAGCATTTCAAATGAACTCTGAAAAGGTTGAAAGTTGGCATGGTATCATCATTTCACCCACATGGCATGTGCAAGAAAGTAGAGAGGGTTACGGCAAATACTGGATGCACATCGTGTACAAAATGGACAATCTCTTTCGAAGTATCAGGGTTTCATACGGAAACTCGCCTGTTACAAAGGGATTTCATTTTTTGAACTTATTTGAACTCCATAGTTTTTCTGTTTTCAAAATGCACCATTCAAAGCCACATCATCAATTTTCAACCCTTTCTGACTTCATTTGTTATTTTTCATGCATTTACTGATTATTTTGAGCTATATGACCCTTAAATTGAAAAGCATTTCAAATGAACTCTGAAAAGGTTGAAAGTTGGCATGGTATCATCATTTGACCCACATAGCA
>NW_025229244.1:8856-9127 GCF_018294505.1 Triticum aestivum | reverse complement strand
ACAATCTCTTTCGAAGTATCAGGGTTTCATACGGAAACTCGTCTGTTACAAAGGGATTTCATTTTTTTGAACTTATTTGAACTCCAGAGTTTTTCTGTGTTCAAAATGCACCATTCAAAGCTACACCATCAATTTTCAACCCTTTCTGACTTCATTTGTTATTTTTCATGCATTTACTGATTATTTTGAGCTGTATGACCCTGAAATGGAAAAGCATTTCAAATGAACTCTGAAAAGGTTGAAAGTTGGCATGGTATCATCATTTGACCCA
>NW_025229244.1:8353-8846 GCF_018294505.1 Triticum aestivum | reverse complement strand
TTCTGTTTTCAAAATGCACCATTCAAAGCCACATCATCAATTTTCAACCCTTTCTGACTTCATTTGTTATTTTTCATGCATTTACTGATTATTTTGAGCTATATGACCCTTAAATTGAAAAGCATTTCAAATGAACTCTGAAAAGGTTGAAAGTTGGCATGGTATCATCATTTGACCCACATAGCATGTGCAAGAAAGTAAAGAGGGTTACGGCAAAAACTGGATGCATTTCATGTACAAAATGGACAATCTCTTTCGAAGTATCCGGGTTTCATACGGAAACTCGTCTGTTACAAAGGGATTTCATTTTTTTTTTGAACTTATTTGAACTCCAGAGTTTTTCTGTGTTCAAAATGCACCATTCAAAGCCACATCATCAATTTTCAACCCTTTCCGACTTCATTTGTTATTTCTCATGCATTTACTGATTATTTTGAGCTATAAGACCCTGAAATTGAAAAGCATTTCAAACGAACTCTGAAAATGTTGAAAG
>NW_025229244.1:0-2548 GCF_018294505.1 Triticum aestivum | reverse complement strand
CATTTCAAATGAACTCTGAAAAGGTTGAAAGTTGGCATGGTATAATCATTTCACCCACATAGCATGTGCAAGAAAGCAGAGAGGGTTACGGCAAATACTGGCTGCACTTCGTGTACAAAACGGACAATCTCTTTCGAAGTATCAGGGTTTCATACGGAAACTCGTCTGTTACAAAGGGATTTCAGTTTTTTGAACTTATTTGAACTCCAGAGTTTTTCTGTGTTCAAAATGCACCATTCAAAGCCACATCATCAATTTTCAACCCTTTCTCACTTCATTTGTTATTTTTCATGCATTTACTGATTATTTTGAGCTATAAGACCCGTAAATTGAAAAGCATTTCAAATGAACTCTGAAAAGGTTGAAAGTTGGCATAGTATCATCATTTGACCCACATAGCATGTGCAAGAAAGCAGAGAGGGTTACAGCAAAAACTTGATGCACTTCGTGTACAAAACGGACAATCTCTTTCAAAGTATCAGGGTTTCATACGGAAACTCGTCTGTTACAAAGGGATTTCATTTTTTTGAACTTATTTGAACTCCACAATTTTTCTGTGTTCAAAATGCACCATTCAAAGCCACACAATCAATTTATAACCCTTTCTGACTTCATTTGTTATTTTTCATGCATTTACTGATTATTTTGAGCTATACGACCATGAAATTGAAAAGCATTTCAAATGAACTCTGAAAAGGTTGAAAGTTGGCATGGTATCATCATTTGACCCACATAGCATGTGCAAGAGAGCAGAGAGGGTTACGGCAAAACTAGAGGCACTTCGTGTACAAAACGTACAATCTCTTTCGAAGTATCACGGTTTCATACGGAAACTCGTCTCTTACAAAGGGATTGCATTTTTTTGAACTTATTTGAACTTCATAGTTTTTCTGTGTTCAAAATGCACCATTCAAAGCCACATCAATTTTCAACCCTTTCTGACTTCATTTGTTATTTTTCATGCATTTACTGATTATTTTGAGCTATAAGACACTGAAATTGAAAAGCATTTCAAATGAACTCTGAAAATTTTGAAAGTTGGCATGGTACCATCATTTCATCCACATAGCATGTGCAAGAAAGGAGAGAGGGTCACGGCAAAAACTGGATGCACTTCATGTACAAAACGGACAATCTCTTTCGAAGTATCAGGGTTTCATATGGAAACTCGTTTGTTACAAAGGGATTTCATTTTTTTGAACTTATTTGAACTCCAGTGTTTTTCTGTGTTCAAAATGCACCATTCAAAGCCACATCATCAATTTTCAACCCTCTCTGACTTCATTTGTTATTTTTCATGCATTTACTGAATATTTTGAGCTATAAGACCCTGAAATTGAAAACCATTTCAAATGAACTCTAAAAAGGTTGAAAGTTGGCATGGTATCATCATTTGACCCACATAGAATGTGCAAGAAAGTAGAGAGTGTTACGGCAAAAACTGGATGCACTTCGTGTACAAAACGGACAATCTCTTTCGAAGTATTAGGGTTTCATACGGAAACTCGTCTGTTACAAAGGGATTTCATTTTTTTGAACTTATAAGAACTCCATAGTTTTTCTCTGTTCAAAATGCACCATTCAAAGCCACATCATCAATTTGCATCCCTTTCTGACTTCATTTGTTATTTTTCATGCGTTTACTGATTATTTTGAGCTGTATGACCCTGAAATTGAAAAGCATTTCAAATGAACTCTGAAAAGGTTGAAAGTTGGCAAGGTATCATCATTTGACCCACATAGCATGTGCAAGAAAGTAGAGAGGGTTACGGCAAAAACTGGATGCACTTCATGTACAAAATGGACAATCTCTTTCGAAGTATCAGGGTTTCATACGAAAACTCGTCTGTTACAAAGGTATTTCATTTTTTTGAAATTATTTGTACTCCAGAGTTTTTCTGTGTTCAAAATGCACCATTCAAAGCCACATCATCAATTTTCAACCCTTTCTGACTTCATTTGTTATTTCTCATGCATTTATTGATTATTTTGAGCTATAAGACCCTGAAATTGAACAGCATTTCAAATGAACTCTGAAAAGGTTGAAAGTTGGCATGGTATCATCATTTCATCCACATAGCGTGTGCAAGAAAGTAGAGAGGGTCACGTCAAAAACTGGATGCACTTCGTGTACAAAACGGACAATCTCTTCCGAAGTATCAGGGTTTCATATGGAAACTCGTCTGTTACAAAGGGATTTCATTTTTTTGAACTTATTTGAACTCCAGAGTTTTTCTGTGTTCAAAATGCACCATTCAAAGTCACATCATCAATTTTCAACCCTTTCTGACATCATTTGTTATTTTTCATGCATTTACTGATTATTTTGAGCTATAAGACACTGAAATTGAAAAGCATTTCAAATGAACTTTGGAAAAGGTTGAAAGTTGGCATGGTATCATCATTTGACCCACATAGCATGTGCAAGAAAGTAAAGAGGGTTACGGCAAAAACTGGATGAACTTCGTGTACAAAACGGACAAGCTCTTTCGAAGTATCAGGGTTTCCTACGGAAACTCGTCTGTTACAAAGGGATTTCATTTTATTG
>NW_025229243.1:0-25927 GCF_018294505.1 Triticum aestivum | reverse complement strand
GGACGGTGCTCGATCCATAATCCGCGTGACATGCCTCTGAACCAATCAAAACAGAGTACATGTGCGCGACGTCCATGACCATTTAAGTAGGTCGTAACCGGCTGAAAATAAAGTGCACATCTCTTTGGCTAAGAGAACTGACTCTTTTTGCGCCGTCTTTCGGCGGTTCCCCTCCGCCGGTGACTTCTTGGTCGTTAGCGGTGAGGAGGGTCGTCGGATCCCGCGCGTGTGGATCATTTTAGCTTTAGGTTTTAGGGTCCTAGTAGCTTAGGTTTTAGCGTCCTAGTAGCTTAGGTTTTTGGATCATTCGATGTCTCGACTTCAGGGGCGGAGGCGGCAATACTGAATAAAGAAGCTCTGGATTTTTATCCGGCAAAGCCGCCAGCAAGGACCTCGGCACGTAGAGGAGCAGGGCATTGAGGTGGTGGTCGCGAGCGCGGAGTTCGTCGTCGTCACCTTCGCGGTGACCGAAGACACGTAGTCATACCCGCCGTTTTGACAACATTTTGAAAGAAATTCAAAAAACAATGTTCTCATATTGTGCACAAGGGTGCATAGTAGAATGGAAAACAATGTTGCCGAAGGAAGTTTTCATTTCTTTTTGACGAAAAAATCATTTTCCATTTTTCGAGTGCCCGAAAGGAGGTTTTTTTTGTGAAGGACCTCCCAAATAATTGTTGCAAAATTGGACCAAATCATTTTTCTAAAATACTAGGCCATATTTAATGCACAATTGACCAAATGGTTGGGTGTAAAAAGTTTTAATCCACCTCTCGTGAAAAAGACAAATTTGAACTGCAGCTGCCTCATAGTTTGCTATTTATTTTTTTCCAAAAATCATTTATAGGTACATAAGGACATATTTAATCAGAGAAATACCAAAAAAATTCCAAGATTCAACCACTAGCTAGGAACGATCATTCCCGCCGTTTTGACCGCATTTTGAAACGGGCATAAAAAATTCAAAAAAATCAAAAAATTGGGAAACCTTCGCATTGTGTCATCATATGTGGCCAAGTTCCTAGGAAAAATAACAAACTTGTAATACGGCAATTATTTTAAAAAAGTGTTCTCAGAAACGAGGTATCATGTGTGGAGATCAATGGCTTTCAAGCTAAATGATCAATCTTATGGCCACATTCGTGGCATAGTTTGTTCAAATGATCTAATATTCTGCACAAAGGTGCATCTTGGAATTCCAAACAATGTTGCCTAAGGAAGTTTTCATTTTCATTGAACGAAAAACCATTTTTCATTTTCCGAGTGCCCGAAAGGAGGTTTTTTGTGAAGGAACTACCAAATAATTGTTGCAAAATTGGACCGAATTAATTTTATAAAATACTAGGACATATTTAATGCACAATTGACAAAATGGTTGGGTGAAAAAAGTTTTGATCCACCTCCGATGAAAAAGACAAATTGTCGTCGATTCAGTTGGAAACGGGTCAAATTTGAACTGTAGCTACCTCATAGTTTGCTCTTTATTTTTTTCCAAAAATCATTTCTAGGTACATAAGTATCTATTTAATCATAGAAACACCAAAAAAATTCTAAGATTCAACCACTAGCTAGGAACGGTCAAGCCCGCGTTTTGACCGCATTTTGAAACGGGCATAAAAAATTAAAAAAAAATCAAAAAATTGGAAAACCTTCGCATTGTGTCATTATATGTGACCAAGTTTCCAGGAAAAATAATAAACTTGTAATACGGTAATTATTTTAAAAAAGTGTTCTCAGAAATGAGCTATCAAGTGTGAAGATTCATGGCTTTCAAGCCAAATGATCAATCTTATGGCCACATTCATGGCATAGTTTGTTCAAATGATCTCATATTGTGCACAAGGGTGCATATTGGAATAGAAAACAATGTTGCCTAAGGAAGTTTTCATTTTGGTTGGACGAAAAAACCATTTTCCATTTTTCGAGTGCCCGAAAGGAGGTTTTTTTGTGAAGGAACTACCAAATAATTGTTGCAAAATTGGACCAAATAATTTTTATAAAATACTAGGCCATATTTAATGCACAATTGACAAAATGGTGTGGTGTAAAATTTTTTGATCCACCTCTCGTGAAAAAGACAAATTTCTGCCGATTCAGGTGGAAGCGGGTCAAATTTGAACTGCAGCTGCCTCATAGTTTGCTATTTATTTTTTCCAAAAATAATTTCTAGTTACATAAGGACCTATTTAATCATAAATACATGGTTTGGTGGCGATACGTCGAGTTTTGGGCGGTGGCCGAGGGCCCCAACTCTAGAGCGCGTAAACTCGCATGCCCGCCGCGTGGTCACCGCGTGACCGTGGCGTTGCGATGTGTTCTGGGCAGCCTAGGCATGTATAGTGGGTTGGGCACTCCCTAGGTTGGTGCTAGGAAGAAAATTACAACATAAGTTTCTCACGAGGAGACCAATCGATGCTCAAACATGAATTAGCAGCCAAGTGTTTGATTAGCGGTACGGGAAATGTACATGGCTAATGGGCGTGAGTTTTGGCTGAGGATGATCAGTTACTAAGAGGATCGTTTTCACAAATTTTCAGCTCAAAAGGAGGAGCCTAGGTGGTACTTGCTTTGCAAACCACCACACTATACATAAATACGAATGTTGAAGCTCGGCTCAAAATAATGAATGGATTGAGCTGGCATTTGGTGGAGGATGGTTATTTGGGCATAGGAAAGCACTGTAAAAAATGGATACTATATGGACATGCCAAAGTGGTACTTCCTTCACAAACTGTTACTCTGAATAGAATAGGAAAATGAATATTTTTGAATTATTTTTGAACTAGGCAAGGAAGGTTTTTACATATTTGACGAAGATATGACCCAAAGAATTTATGAGATTTTTTTGGGAATTTTGGGAATGATAGAAATATAGGTTGCTTCACAACCTAGGGCAAAAACTGCCACATGGACACGACACATAGGCAAAACTGATGAGGTGGCGCCTAGTCATAGCAACCCACCACAATTTACAAGGCTATGACCATCTATATTGGTCGTTAACAACTAGAAATAAGGCAGCGGACTAGCGCTGTTAGCTTTATGACCATTTCATGTAAGGAAATTATGACCTTTCTGACCAAAATGGTCGCAATGGTTTAGGGTTTGGAGCCCCTCGAACAGCTTTTGACCAATTGGTCTCAAATGGTCATAAATCTATGACCAATTCTTCCAGGGTCACTGACAGAAGGTCATAAGTTGACATATTTCTTGTAGTGGCTCAGGCTGTTCAGCAGGGTGCTTCTTCTTCCTCTTTGCAGCCATCCTGGGGTCAATGCCTGGACGGCCAAGGGACTTGCGCTTCTCAGCCTCATTGTAGGCAAGCACACACTTATCAGCCAAAAGCTCCATGCGTTCTCGAGAGCCCTGTGCTTCTTGGCGTTTCTGCAGAAAAGCTTCTTTGAGCTCATGGAGCATGACCTTGAAGTTGCAAACGTCTTGAACACTCAGATTGGCCACATGCTTCTTGAATTGAGCCTTCTCAAAATCAATCTTGTTTTTGAGCTCAACGATGCGCTGAGCGAGAGCTAGCTCAGAAGCAATGGCGCCATTGAAGGCGACACTAAGGCCTACTGGGAGCTGTAAGTCTTCAAAACTGAAGTTGGGGGTGTCAAACCACTCATCAATGAAATTGTGAATGATGGCCACATCAAACAGAGGTAGGTTGCTGAAGATTTCTGCTTCTTCTTTGCTCTTGATCAGCTGCTCAAGGGCATCATCCGCAAGATCTTCATCACTTGATAGATCAACGGGTTCATCACGCAGAATTGCAGCAGGAGTCAAAGCACGCTGATCAGATGGCTAACAAGTTGCTTCTTCTTGTCCGTTCTCTTGGAGACACGGGACAGATCCTCAGATTGCACACTGGCTTCTGGAGGTGCAGTGGCCAGGGCTTCGCATGCAAAGTCTTCGGCGGGGGCTTTGCAGCTGAGGTTGAAGCCTTTGACTTCTTTTGCTTCTGCAGCTTTGGAGGTGGAGGAGCAGGGGCTTCATCAGAGTCAGCACCATCGTCAGAATGATCTACTCTGGCGCCTTGGACCATGATATAGGTGATGAGGCCGTCAAGGTTGGCATAGGGGCCAATGACATTGGGATTGGCTTCACGGGAGCCATCAGCACAGGGAGCAGAGGGACCTGGATTGAAATCCAAACCCAAGGTCTTCTTGTTCTCTTTGGCCGAAGCCACAGCAAACTGATAGTTGCGCTTGAAGAGCGAATCTTCACGACACCATAGAAGTGAAGTGGGATCTGCATTCACTGGCTGTGGCCCACGGACCATGCATGGATAGAAGCCATGTTCAATGGCTTCAGCTCGGCTCTTGGGTTGCAGCCCTCGATAGAGGATATCACCCCATGGGCTCTTGATGGCATGCTTCTCTGCATATTCCTTTGTCACAAATCTGTACTTGAACCACTCCTCAGCCCAATAGCGTCGAATCCATTGGGTTCGCGTCTTCCTCTGATGATAATTCTCTTCAGGATCTGTCTTGTACAATTCTGCTAAGTCATCAGGCAGATCTCTAGATGTGCCACTTCTGCGCTGTCTGCCACCCTTCCTTGTTGATTTCTCTGTTGCCATGAACTTTAAACTGAAAGGCTTTAATATGTTCAAAGGCTTCAGAGCGTTGCGCTTGCTGGTCAAGCAGGAACTGGCTTCAAGAGAATTCAACTGATGCTGTAGGTATTCTGCAAACGAATGCAGACTATGAGAACCAAGGGATTCTCCCACGGAAATGTACCTGTGACAGCATTAGAGATGCGAGGAAGGGGAAGAGGTCATATGCATTCTCAGAAGATTTTGAAGTTAAATTAGTTTGAAGACATTGACCTCATGTTGCGCAGACATTCACTTATATAGATGAGTTGGTTCCAGATTTGTACCAATCCGTGAATAAGTACAAGTGAGGAATCAAACTAGTAGAAATCTAAGTGAATAGACTAAGCAGTATGAGATGCAAACGGAATAGATCTAGCTTTGAATAGACAGAAACAACTTTTGGTAAACAGGATGAATCTTGAAGATCAAAAAGGTGGTAAAAAATAGAGTTATAATTACCGCACGAAGAACTGCTAGATGGAGAAGAATAGGAGACCGAGCAGTTCAGCCCGCCGTGCCCTAACTTGGCGACGGAGGACACCTACGGCGACGGCGGAGAGGACGATGTCCGCGGCCGGTGTGAGGATGGCGTCTGAGAAGTCGTGGCAGCTAAGCGCTTCGTTGCCGGCGTCGTCTCGAGCTAGCGGTGGCGCTAGGGTTTTGACGGAGGTGGAGAGGTGGAAGGAGTATTTCTTTACCGCAGGGGGACAGGTATTTATAAGTAGGTGAGAGAGACAGCGCAATTACGCTGGTGCCCCTGCAGGTTCATATCTGAGGGGTACGTGGCATGCATGCAACACACCCAGGGTTGTCCCACGTTCCCACGCCTGCCAGGCATGTCGGAGAGTTGTTCCGGCTTCTCCGGATTTCAACAGTAAAGATAAGCCATTAAAAACAGATTTAATGTTTGTCTCTGTGCCTTCTGCTGACTAGGACGCAGAGAAGACATTCGACAGTTTCAACAGAATGCATATGATTTGGATAGATAGAATTGAGATAGAGAGCATAGAGAGGTTAGGGTCCGATCACATTCACTCAGTGCAAAAATATCCAATCTTGAAGACATAGCTATAAGTGGATGCTGTAGAGGACAGAACACTAGTATATTATATATCAGAAAGCAATCAAATCATCATAGTGCAGAAAGTCATGAAGACAAATTGAAAATGAAGACAAACCAAATGCGAAGTCATTGCAATATAACACCTTGAATGAAACACTTCAAACAAGAAAAGTTGGTGGTGGCGTTACCCACCGTATAGGAAGTATTAGACCCAGACACGGCGCACAATTATCGTGGCGCTCCGAAGTCAAATTCCATGTTAATGTATTCACACTTAGAGTGTAAATCTTCATTGATTGAAGACATACATTACTTTGTGTGTTGCCCATCTAAGTCATCAACATGCATAAGTGTTAGGATCTGTGCCTGATCACAGGACATTAGAGGATTCTAAGATATTTAGCTCACACCGTAACTTGCAAAACCTTTTCTCATCCAAGGGCTTTGTGAAGATATCTGCCAGTTGCTCATTAGTGTTGACGTGAATGATATCGATATCTTTCATCATAACATGATCTCTGAGAAAGTGATGACGAATTTCAATGTGCTTTGTCTTCGAGTGTTGGACTGGATTGTTGGCTATCTTGATGGCACTCTCGTTATCGCAGAAGAGAGGTACTTGTTTCAGGTTGATGCCATAGTCCTTGAGAGTTTGCTTCATCCATAGAAGCTGAGCGCAACAGGATCCAGCAGCAATGTATTCAAATTCAGCAGTTGAGAGTGATACACAGTTCTGCTTCTTCGAAGACCAACAGACAAGTGATCGACCAAGAAAATGGCATGTGCCAGATGTAGACTTGAGATCCACCTTGTCACCAGCATAATCAGCATCAGAGAATCCAACCAAATCGAATCTTGAGCCCTTGGGATACCATAATCCGAGTGTTGGGGTGTAAGCCAAATATCGAAGAATTCGCTTCACAGCTAAGTGATGCGATTCCTTTGGTGCCGCTTGGTACCGAGCACACATGCAAACACTAAGCATAATATCTGGCCTAGATGCACATAGATAAAGCAAAGAACCAATCATGGAGCGGTATACCTTTTGATCGAACTCTTTACCATTGTCGTCGGGACCAAGATGGTGCTTGGCTGGCATTGGCGTCGTGTAGCCTTTGCAGTCTTCCATTCCAAACTTCTTCAGACAATCTTTGAGGTATTTCTCTTGATATATGAAGATGCCATTCCTCTGCTAACGAATTTGAAGACCAAGGAAGAACTTCAGCTCACCCATCATGGACATTTGATATTGCTCTTGCATCATGTACCCAAACTCATCACTGTACTTCTGGTTGGTGCATCCGAAGATTATGTCATCCACATATATTTGGCACACAAACAGTTCACCATCATATGTCTTCGTGAAGAGAGTGGGATCGAGGGATCCAGGTTTGAAGCCTTTGCTCTTCAGGAAGTCTTTGATTGTATCATACCAGGCACGAGGGGCTTGTTTGAGGCCATACAGTGCCTTGTTTAGCTTGTACACCATATCAGGATGTTTTGGATCTTCAAAGCCAGGTGGTTGTGCGACATATACTTCTTCTTCAATCTTGCCATTGAGAAATGCACTCTTCACATCCATTTGATATAGCAAGATATTGTGATGATTTGCGTAGGCTAGCAGTATGCGAATAGCTTCAAGCCTAGCAACAGGAGCAAATGTTTCATCGAAGTCAATTCCTTCAACTTGAGTGTATCCTTGAGCCACAAGACGTGCTTTATTTCTGACGACTTGACCATGCTCATCTTGCTTGTTTCGATATATCCATTTTGTTCCAATAATGTTATGCTTGCGAGGATCAGGTCGCTTGACAAGTTCCCAGACATCATTCAGTTTGAACTGTTGAAGTTCTTCTTGCATGGCTTGAATCCATTCAGGTTCCATAAAAGTTTCAGCAACTTTCTTGGGTTCTAATATTGACACAAATGAAAAGTGCCCACAGAAGTTTGCTAGCTGAGTTGCTCTTGAACGAGTGAGCGGACCAGGTGCATTGATGATGTCAATTATCTTCTCTATTTGAACTTCATTTGCAACACGAGGGTGAATAGGACGAAGATTTTGCTCTTGCTAATCATTGTCATCGTTGGGAGGATTGTCTTTGGACTGAGCATTGTCTTCAGGTTGATTTGGTGCAGAGATGATGACTTCCTCTTCAGGTTGTGCTTCAGAGGGCTTGATTTCACCAGTTCCCATCAACTTGATTGCCTCATTTGAAGGAGCTTCATCCAGTGTACTTGGCAGGATCTCTCTCTGTGAACCATTTGTTTCATCAAATCTCACATCCACAGTTTCAACGATTTTGTAGAGATAAAGGTTGAAGACTCTGTAGGAGTGTGAATCCTTTCCATAGCCAAGCATGAAGCCTTCGTGAGCCTTAGGTGCAAATTTTGACTTGTGATGGGGATCCTTTATCCAGCATCTTGCTCCAAATACTCTGAAGTAACTGACATTTGGCTTCTTGCCAGTAAGTAGCTCATATGATGTTTTGTTCAGAAGCTTATGAACGTACACACGGTTTATGATGTGACATGCTGTATCAATAGCTTCGGGCCCGAACTTTCTTGGTGTCTTGTACTCATCTAGCATTGTTCGAGCCATTTCAATGAGGGTTCTGTTCTTGCACTCAACGATGCCATTTTGCCGAGGTGTGTATGGAGCAGAGAACTCATGAGTGATTCCCATTGTATCCAGATACAGATCAAGTCCGGTGTTCTTGAATTCAGTGCCATTGTCACTTCTGATGTGCTTGATCTTCACACCATAGTTGTTCATTGCTCGAGTTGCGAAGCGCCTGAAGACATCTTGTACTTCAGTCTTGTAGAGAATTATATGGACCCATGTGTATCTTGAGTAGTCATCAACAATGACGAAGCCATAGAGACAAGCAGTTGTTGTGAGGGTGGAGTAGTGAGTAGTTCCAAATAAGTCCATGTGCAACAGCTCGAAAGGTTGAGATGTTGTCATGATTGTCTTCGATGGGTGCTTTGCCCTAGTCATCTTTCCAGCTTCACAAGCACCACACAGATGATCCTTCTTGAACTTGACATCTTCGATGCCAATGACATGCTTATTTTTGACGAGTGAGTGTAAGTTTCTCATGCCAGCATGTCCCAGCCTTCGATGCCAGAGCCAGCATTCGGAAGCTTTTGTGAGAAGACAAACGGCAAGCTGTGGACCCGCTGAGAAATCTACCATGTACAGATCATCTTTTCGATACCCTTCAAAGACCAGAGATTTCTCAGATCCATTAGTACAAGGCAACGATATTTGCCAAATATCACAATCATGTTCAAGTCACAAAGCATTGAGACAGACATTAAGTTGAAACCAAGAGATTCAACAAGCATCACTTTATCCATGTGTTGATCCTTTGAGATTGCAACTCTACCTAGACCCAATACTTTGCTTTTACCAGTGTCAGCAAATGTGATGTGACTCTTGTCGGATGGACGTAAGGTTGAGTCCATGAGAAGACTTCGATCACCAGTCATATGATTTGTGCATCCACTGTCCATAATCCATTCTGAAGCTTTTGGTGATGTACCCTACAGTGCAGTTAAGAGGATAGGCTTCACACAAGTGTTGTGAAGCATATGCATTTGATACATATAGGGACAGTCACAGCTTATATCAAGGTTAGGACATAGACTGATGAGGAATTTAGATGTGAAGCATATAGAATGATATTTTAACGTGCGTCCTCAGTGAGTTTTAGGTCCCCAGCAATAGTATCGGACGCCATTGATTGCTGGCTGGAGACCATTTTCTGCAAAAGAGAGTTAGTTCTTCTTTGCCACCCACATTTTCAGTGGGGGCTTAGAAGTAATGAGTCTAAGTGCAGCATCTGAGAATTTTGGCTTTGAAGCCCTAGCAAATAGCCTTGCAGGAGATGAATGATACTCATATGAATAAGTAGAAAAGTTCTTAGTCCTATGAACATAGCGGTTTGAAGATACACGCTCATATTCATAAGTCTGAGCATGATTTCCCTGCAAAACATTGGCGTTAGGGTGACTCATGTGAGTCCTGTATCTGTATGAAACCTTTGGGCCATATGAAGCTATAGGTCTGGGGTTTGTCTTCTTCCTAGGTGGTGTCATGACGACATTCACAGGAAGATTCTCAATGTACCGCTTAGGTACCCAGATCTTCTTCATAGGTGGTCCATTCCTGCAGTTAGTACCAATGTACCTGGCAAACACTTCACCATTCTGATTTTTGAACAGCTTATAGTTTGCATCAAAGGATTCATCAATGATAATAGGATTAGCATAGGTAAAGCCAGATAAGGTAGATGGATCTACTGAAGGTCCCTTTGCAGCAACCCATGTGGTTTTGGGGTACTGCTCAGGCTTCCAGTATGAGCCATCAACATTCATTTTCCTCTCGAACCCAACACCCTCTTTCCTAGGTTTCGGTTCAGAATCTGCTTTTTGAGGACATCGCAGAGAGTCTGATGTCCCTTCAAACTTTTGTACATCCCTGTTTCAAGCAATGTCTTCAACATAGCATTTTCATCAGCAACAGCAGTGGTATCCTCCACAGAGGGGTTAGTGACCACATCAGTAGGTGAAGACAATGAAACAGTAGCAGTAGTGGAACATTCAGCAACAGATGTAGCATTATCACGCTCAATGCATTTTAGACATGGTGGTTCAAATCCTTCCTGAGCGGAATTGATCTGTTGAGCGCGAAGTGACTCATTCACCTCTTGAAGATCTTCATGAGCCGCTCTCAATTTCTCAAGCTCTTGTTTCCTTTGAAGATAATCATAGGAGAGCCTTTCATAAGTTGTTGAGAGCGATTCATGACGACCTTCAAGTTCTTGGTACTTAGCATGAAGATTTTTTATGTCATCAACTAAGGACTGTGAACGTGTCATTTCAGTGTCCAACAGGTCATCGCTTTTGTCTAACAATTTTTGAGTATGTTCCATAGCCTTTTGTTGTTCAGTTGCAATTTTAGCAAGTGTTTTGTAGCTGGGTTTGGATTCACAATCAGAGTCATCTTCACTTGAAGTTTGAAAGTAAGCATCGCGTGATTTTACCTTGGCACTGCGTGCCATAAAGCAGTAGGTGGGAGTAGGATCGTCTTCGTCATTAGCCTCAGCGTTGGTGTGGAAGTCATTGTCTTCAGTGTTGAAGATGGACTTGGCAACATATGCAGTGGCTAGAGCCAGACTTGCAATGCCAGGGTCAGACTCCTCTCCAGACTCCACCTCCGCCTCCTCCGAAGCAGACTCCTCCTCTGAATCCATTTCCTTGCCAACAAAAGCACGAGCCTTGCCAGATGAGCTCTTCTTGTATGATGAAGACTTGGAAGAAGATTTAGAAGACTTTGAGGATTTCTTCTTCTTCTTGTCATCAGAATCATATTCCTTGCTTTTCTTCTTCTTCTTCTCATTGTCCCACTGTGGACACTCAGATATGTAGTGGCCAGGTTTCTTGCACCCGTCGTAGGTTCTCTTCTTGTGATCATGTGTGGAAGCTTCATCATTCCTTGAGCTAGATCAGGATGACTTTCTGAAGCCTTTCTTCTTTGTGAATTTCTGGAACTTCTTCACAAGCATAGCAAGTTCCCTTCCAATGTCTTCAGGATCTTCAGAACTGCAGTCAGATTCTTCTTCAGATGAGGAAACAACTTTTGCCTTCAAAGCACGAGTTCGGCCATAGCTTGGACCATAGATATCTCTTTTCTCGGATAGGTGGAACTCATGTGTGTTGAGCCTCTCAAGTATATCAGACGGATCGAGTGTCTTGAAGTCAGGACGTTCTTGTATCATGAGGGCAAGGGTGTCAAAGGAGCTGTCAAGTGATCTCAGCAGTGTCTTGACGATTTCATGCTTGGTAATCTCAGTTGCGCCAAGAGCTTGAAGTTCATTTGTGATATCAGTGAGACGATCAAACGTTAGCTGGACATTCTCATTGTCGTTTCTCTTGAAGCGGTTGAATAGATTGCGGAGAACACTGATTCTTTGATCTCTCTGGGTTGAAAAGCCTTCATTGACCTTGGATAGCCAGTCCCAGACTAGCTTTGATGTTTCCAGAGCACTCACATGACCATACTGTCCTTTGGTCAGATGACCACAGATGATGTTTTTCGCAGTGGAGTCCAGTTGAATGAACTTCTTGACATCAGTGGGGGTGACACCTTCACCAGTTTTGGGAACGCCATTCTTGACGACATACCAGAGGTCGACATCAATGGCTTCAAGATGCATGCGCATCTTATTCTTCCAATAGGGATATTCAGTTCCATCGAACACGGGGCAAGCAGCGGAGACCTTGATTATCCCTGCAGTCGACATAGCTGAAATTCCAGGTGGTTAAACCGAATCACACAGAACAAGGGAGTACCTTGCTCTGATAACAATTGAAAGTGCTAGTATCGACTAGAGGGGGGGGGGTGAATAGGTGATTTTTGTGAAAGTCTTCAAAACTTGGAAGTTTCAAAGACAAACACCAGAAACAACCTAATTGATATGCAGTGGAAGATAAACTAACCTAAACAAGCCATAGTCAAGTATGTAATGATATGAGAGTACAGGACTAATAGCAGTTAGGCAGTAAGGATCAAGATGGAAGATGGTATGAAGCCAATCAACAATAGTAGTCAAGCAATGAAGTCAAACAGATGAACAGATAAGCAATGACTTCACGAAGACAAACTTAAGTAAGGTTGGAAGGGATAGAACAAGTTGCTTGTTGAAGACACATGATTTGTTGGACCAGTTCCAGTTGCTGTGACAACTGTACGTCTGGTTAGGGAGGCTGAGATTTAACTCAGAAGACCATGTCTTCACCTTATCCCCTTGAGCTAAGGACACCCAGTCCTCGCCCAATCACTCTGGTGAGTCTTCAAGGGAGACTTCCAAACCTTCACAGACTTCGTTCACCGGCAATCCACAATGATTCTTGGATGCTCAGAACGTGACGCCTAACCGGCTGGAGGATTCACAGTCCTCAAGTGTAATAAGTCTTCAGGTCACACAGACAGAAAGACTTCAGTGATGCCTAACACTCTTTGGCTCTTGTGTTTGGGCTTTGTCCTCGCAAGGATTTCTCTCTCTCAAATGCTTCGAGGTGGGTTTCTCTCAAACGACAAAAGTCGTGCACAAACTCTGAGCAGCCACCAATTTATGGTGTAGGGGGTGGGCTATTTATAGCCACTAGGCAACCCGACCTGATTTGTCCAAAATGACCCTGGGTCACTAAGGAACTGACACGTGTTCCAACGGTCAGATTTCAAACACACGCGGCAACTTTACTTGGGCTACAAGCAAAGCTGACTCATCCAGCTCTGGATAAGATTTGCTCTCATTGTCTTCGCTCGAAGACATAGGATTTGGGTTGAGCATCACTTCAGTCATTCTGACTTAGTTCACTTGGACCCCACTTAACAGTACGGTGGTTCCTATGACTCAACAAAGAAGAAACGAAACAACGAAAACACACAGTCTTCGCGCTCCAAAGTCTTCACGCAATGTCTTCTCATGTCATAGTCTTCAATATGAATTATCTTCTCATACCACCATTGTCTTCAATGTCTTCATACATTTTTAGGGGTCATCTCCGGTAGGTAAACCGAATCAATGAGGGACACTACATGTGTTATCCTGCAATTCTCACAAACGCATTAGTCCCTCAACCAACTTTGTCGTCAATACTCCAAAACCAACTAGAGGTGGCACTAGATGCACTTACAATCTCTCCTAGGAGATCGCCATCACCTGGAAGGGAGGCAGACACCTCCACAGAGGTGTTGCATCGGGTCATTCCGGAGTCGTCCTCGCTTGCTTGGATATGAGAATGGAGTCGGGCGCTGCCAAGACCGTGTGGAAAAGAGAGACATTTTTTTAAAGAAAAAGACCTAAACACTACATTAAACATAAGCTGGGATAACATAGCAGTTTACATCAAGACACCACATAACATAAATATTGCATAAGGAGTTCACCATAAGGGGATGAAGAGTTGAGCATGGATGGGCAGACCACATGACCAGCACGACAGGAACACATAGCGGTGTTGCGACACCATTACGCACCGCTGTCGAACCCCTCAACAACACCACCATCATCATCAAGGATAAGGCTCCACTACGATGGCTCGAGGAAGGTGTCATGATGCCCACATGCACCCACCATCTCTAAACTTTCGCTCGGAACTTAGGAGGACAACGGGCTTGCTGCAACAATGATTTCATGAAGTTCACAACGCCGTCGGGCGCCGCTGCTGGAGCCGCCTAGAACTTATGCCCCAGCAGTACCAACATCCTTCATGAAGCTTCAGTTTGAGCTCAATATTATGAAAGCAGTGTTCTTCTACAACTTCTCCTGCAGGATGCAATGAAGACAAAGTGGTCGACCACAAAATTCAAAGATGACCAATCAAGACTTCATCTCGCTAATCAAGATGAAGCTCCGGTCGGGAGGCGGTTGAACATATATAGAGCTCGGGGCTACTGATGGTACATAGTACCGGGGAGTGGCCAGGCCTCTAGGAAGCCGTTACACCAGGCCGACCTCTATGTCCAATAGACCAGGGTGCGGTTTGGGACCTCCGCTCGGCAGGCGGCCCATTGCCTAGGAGATTCCAAACTTGACGCGCATGCTCAGGACTCTATGTCTGAAGCAACCTCTAGGATGGTTAGGTGATTTTGTAACCCTAGACCTTGTCCACTTTATAAGGCGAGGCCTAGGGAATAGTCGAGGCATTGAACAATCTCCACCTTAGTATTGATAGATCAAACTCAACGTCCATTAGAACCCCGTCATACAAAGAGACATATACATCAATCAAATCCAAGCAGGATTAGGGTATTACCTCAATGACGAGGGCCGAAAGTTGGGTAAACGCTTTGTGTGCCATCCCTCTGGTACATTCGGTCTCGCGCCCCACCCTATAGGGACTACCAATGATTTTTAGTATCAACATCTGTAACCCTAGGAAAGCAACCAACAACTAGGGGATTCGTCGTACGTACCAACAACTTGCATCACGAAACAGTTGGATCCACATCGTAGCTAGAGATCTCCCAAACCGTAGGAAAAAAATAACCAAAATCATGAAGAATAGGCCGATTAAAACAAGATTAGAGAGCATGAATGGGGGATAAGAAAGAGGAATGCCATTGACACCATACCGCTCACGTAACAAAGAAGGGAGAATAATCCTTTGGAAGAAGGGGAATGAAGAAGAATAAAGGATGAGACGAGACACGTTCAGGGGACGAGAAGGAAGAATAAAGAAGACATCCGCTCGCTCGCCATAAAGAGAAGAAACAGTCCGGTCTAGTAATGCCGCTACAAGAAAAACCCTTGAGGCGAGAGGAGCTACCATCTCGTAATAGGTGAGATATACCCCTCATGTACCAGGCGGAGGCGCTATATCTCGCCTACCGTGAGACGATACTCTTTCTTGCAGTAGGCGATCGCTAGATGGGCTGGCCCAATATGGGTTCCTCGAGGAGCGGTTTTAGTAAGCTTCTATGACCGGTTATGGACTAGTTTCAGAAGCTTCCAAGTGGTTTTCTAATATTTATTTTTTCTATGTTGGCTTTCGTCGCTTCTTCTTTCGGTTTTTTGTGTTTCTTTACCGGTTTTTATGGGTCTTCATTTTCCATTTTAAAATACATGTCTTGTTTTTTCAATACGTGTTCTACATTTTCTTTTGCAACATCTTGAACATTGTTTTGATATACGTTGATCATTTTTCAAATACACGATGAGCATTCCTTTCAAATACATGTTTTGAAACAATTTTTTTGAATATGTGCTAAACATTTTCCAAATACAAGTTAATTTTTAAACATTTTTTTAACTATGCAAACATATTTTTATATTGTATAATTTTTTTTGAAAGAAATCATGAACATACTTTTGATACACACGAACATTTTTAAAAAACGTTACGTATATTTTTCTAATGTATGTAGTTTTTCGAATGACGGAAACATTTTTCAATATTGGATAAATATTTTTTAAATGACACGGACATTTTTTAGCATTGCACCAACATTTTTTGAATATGTGATGCATGTTTTTAAATTGAGTTTTTTAATTCAGAAATATAAATAAATGTAACTAAAAAAACCGGCAGTCCGTCCACGCTGGGCCAGCTCATTAAAAAGCGCCAAAGGCGAGTGCTTTTTTGGTCTCGCTTAAAGAAAGACAAAGACACTCCTTGCTGATGTTTTTAAATCGAAGGAGTCAAGACATCACGTGGAAAATAAGTACAAATATATTATCGTCTGTGCAGTTTGCTCACAAAAAGATAGATAAACGTTGCAAAAGAATGATGCAGTTTATGGTGTGTGTAACAAAACTCATTTCTTATATGTTAACTAATCTCATTTTATTTGACAAACTTTACTATGTTAACCATTATCCAACTAACTTGCTAGGTCTTTGAATATTGTAAATAATAAACCTACATGTTTAAAATATATCCATAATTTAAACTCAGTAGTAGATGTGAGACAGATTTTTTTTAAAAAAATAGCTTGAAATGCTACCATCATTGGCTATTTTAAATCGCCATTTTTTGAAAGATGGGTTTATATCGAATCTAGCAAATTTATGGTGCGCTCTAGTACGATAAAAAAAAAATAGCCAGAAGGAAACATAAGTTCGGTAAGCGTCTTCTTTTCTCAGGAAAATGCTAACTAGAAACAGAAGACTTGACACGCCCGGTCACTCCTCATACTCATGCCATATATGTGATGAATATGAGGGCTGTCAGACATCCCAACCATTTAAGGAGGCTTTTTCCAGTCTCGCATCTTTGGTAAGTAAACAGACACTGCGAGATCAACTAGTCCTCCGGCTAAGACAAAGCACTACACATAACATTTTTTTTTTGCGTGGACACTACACATAACTTGACAACAGCAACAATCTCACTCCATGGCACCTCGTTTTCAGGGTAAGGAAAGTGCCGTCTCTGTCATCCGAATTTCTACGGCAATAATTTCAGACATGTAAACATCGAAGTGACGTGTAGACCAAGAACAAATTGCCATGGCATTCCGATTTAATCTGCGTCTATTTCAGCCGGATAAAAAACATTCAAATGACTTGGAGGACGAGCAAAAAACAGCTCCTTCCATTCCAAAATAAGTGTCTTACTTGAGGGAGTATAAGCTAAGAATGTGACCTCCTGCCGTAGACTCGCTGGAGACTCGCTGCCGTATGTGTCTCACATCTTCAGTAAAGACTAATGAATGTGGCTGTAGACTTGCTGCCAAAATTCAAGGCCCAATATCATCAAGTAAATTTATGATAAAGGGTTTCCTCCCACTTTATATTATATAAAGCAACCATCCGATACATCCAGCTCGCTGGGGGCGCGGCACAAACAAGCCCAAAAGTAAAAACAAGACAAGGAAAAGAGAAACAAACGTCGACACCGGCAGGTCAATGAAGCAAAGAAGACCGGCAACCGCTGCACCCTCCGTAGAAGTACCACCGCATTCCTAGCATTCCAAAGCGTCACGTACCAAGGAACACCTTCAAGAAGGAATGCGACGACGCCGGCGCTGTTGCCCGAACAAGTCCTAGGGTTTCGCCCGGTACACGGAGGGTAATGGGGAAGGGGTATATCCGCCGCCCTTCAGGAAGGTCCGGCGGCGCCCGCAGTCATCACCGCGTCGGTGCCGGATGAGCCGCCAGGGATTTCTCCCGGCCTAAAACCACCACCACCACCACCCCGGACACTCCGTACTACACCATCCAAATAGGCGCCCTCCAGCCTGTGCCACCAAGGTCACCGAACCAACATCGCCGTTTCTCTGGAGCCGCCAACACGAGACCTGGAGGGAGGGAAAGGAGACAACGGCCATGGGAGCAACGCAACTCGACCGCCGGGAGGGGACAACCTCCACTGCCTTTGCGGAGCCGACCGGACGCGGCGACAAGGACCTGCCAGGCACTGACGACCCTGTCGAGCCCAAATGGGCCGGGCCAGTTCCTATCACCACGCTGCAGCACACCGGCTGACGAAGTCCTCACCTCCGCAGACCGCCGACGCCTCGCCACCACCACCAGGAAGCAACGCCACCGCGCGTTGAGCCACGGGCCCAGCTCAACCGGGCCTAGATCTGGGCCGAGTGGGCATCGCCAGCCATCGTGCCGACCCATGACCAACAGCCGCGCCGCCACGTCGAGAGCATTCGCGGCCTGTGAGAATGCCGCCGCCGGCCGAGAAGCACCGCCGCCAGCTGCTACCGCCGGAGCAGATGCGCCGCGCGCACGGAAAGGCAGGCCCGCCGGCGCTCCCACCACGCGGGCAAGGCCCGGTGGCGCCTGCTGGCGGCGGCGGGAGGGGTGGAGGGCGAGGGGGGAGCGCTGGACGGAGGGAGGATGGGAGCCCCTGGTCGCCTCGCTCGGCGAGGCGACGCGGGGGGTCAGACCATATCCCTGTCCTCATCAAGTAAATTGCAGAAAATGTAGTCCCTCCATTAAAAATCAGAGGACATTAGTGGAACCCTCGGTCTTGGCGTAAGTTCAAAACAAATAAAAAACCTCCATCAAGTCCAGTCATGTGGTGATGACTTTGTATTCCAGCCGAGATGCGATGCAAGTATGGGGGAGGCTAGTAGGATCTGCCTTTAGGTGAGAACAATGTTTTTTAAGTCATAAAACATGTCCACATTTTTTGAGTGTCAAATACTATTCACCCCAAGTAGACACTATATATTCATTGTGGAATTTGTCTTTTTTTGAATCTGTTAACTTCAGATCCGAGTTTTGTGCTGATTTTTCTTAGAGTTGTAGACATATCGCGCAAGTATGCTGTCCAAAAATTTCAGAATATTTTGCATTGTCTAAATATGAAAATATTGAGGTTGATCCTACAATCTCACCGAAAGGGCAGATTATATACTAGTCTTACCCATGCAAGCATAGTCCAGATGAGAATGACTTGGGATTTCTGTCGTAGTAGTGGTGCAATGCATCAGGTGGACCATTGCAAACGCAGTGGATTTAAAAAACATATATCTAGAGCAACTTCCTGGAGTGCAGTTAGGTCGGACCAAATATCCTACAGTGCAACGGTTATTTTCATCAGTGCTGCACTTCTCTCATTAATTTTCTGCTATTAGTCTCAAGGCAAATAAAAGGGAACAGGGGTGGATCATGATCACGTTAGATCGACGCTGCTCGCATGCTTTCCAAACCACAGCTGAGAAGTACACTAAATCACACACGTTTTGGTGGTACATGAGGCTAAAATTGTCATGGCTAAAGAGAATAGCTGCCACGCAGAAGCACGTGCATAAAGCAACAGACGACCAAATCTGACTTCAAATAATACAAGGGTATTCGTTATTCAAAAGCATCTTGCTACATCAGAAACTTAGCTAGACTAAAGCGCACACTTGGTAAGGTTTTTCAGATAATATAACACTGCCGACCACGTTGATGTCCGACAAACTCATTGATAATAAAAAAACTGCAGCAGCCCTTTCTTCACCCTGGAGAACACAAAAGCGTTAAACTCCAAGTAACCCAATACAGATAAAGATAAAAATTAACAGAAGCACCTATATAACATAGTGTACGAACAAGATGCGTGTACAAACTCGTGGTCAGCTATGCGTGTACAAATTATTATAAGTGTGTGTGAATCCCAATAGCTGAATGGTTAGTAGTTTGAGGGTGCATGCCCAGATTGGCTGCCAGATATTTTCCAAAGAGAGAATCAAACAGTTCAAATTTCACAAACTATGTTCAGAACACTAGTGTAGTGTCTCCTACTCATGGAAGACAAGGCGAGGGAAACTCCCTGGCTGGCTCTGTGCAGCGTGAAGAACTGATGGGCTGTCGGTCTATTAGGACCTGGGACGCCGGAGGCAATGGGGTCCAGGACCATGCTCAAGATGTTGTTCTGAAGAAAAGCTTACAGCTGCTATTTAAGAAGCGTAGCTGTTATCTCAGGAGCATAATATCCATTCAGTTTTGCTAACCCTTTTTTGTGCTGTGTAAAACTGAATTTCGTCTGCCTACTAAGGCAGTTGCGGGCGCTTCAAAGAATGATGTTACTGATGTTTCATTTAAATAAATGCAGCGGGGCGTTAGCCTTTTGATCTATAAAAACATGTGTACAAACTCATGATCAACTCAGCAACATAAACAAGACATATATCATATCCTCTAAGAAAAACATGTATCAAGATCTCTCTGTCCCCCCCCAACCCCCCGCGTCGCTCACGCGAGCGCCGGGGGGAAACCCTCGTCGCCGCCGGTCCTAGCCCACCTCCCCTAATCGTCTCTCCTCGCCGTCGCCGCACTCGCTGGCGGGCAAAGCCCAGCCGGCCGCGGCAGCGGCGGGGCCTCCTCTCCTTCCCGAACGGTGGTGGGCGGCGCGGGATGACCTCGCCGGTCGGGGACGCGGTGTTTCGTGGGGCACGGTGGCGAAGGTGGCTGCTGCCCCGGCGTGGTGGGCTACGTGCGGTGGTCGTCGGGGTTGCGCTCGTGGTGGCAGAGGCGGCGGTGCGGGCTTGGCAGCGGCGGAGGCCCAAATCGATCTGGATGTGGGGGCTCTCCTCTGGCTGGCGGTGCAGGGACTGGCCACGACCGGGCGTGGTTGTGGCGTTGGGCATGGACCGCGGTGGCGCGCGGCCAGCTGCTGCTTCCGGTGCTGCGGTGGTCATCGGTGGATTTGGGCGGCCACGGCATGGTGGGAGCCCATGGTGGTGGCATGGGTCGGCTCATGGCGGCGGTGTTGCGTCGGCGTGGTTCAGCTCATGGTGGTGTACAGGTCGTGGCGCAGCGGTGGCTTCGCTCTCCGGCGTCGGATCGCTTGCGTGTGGCCCTTGGGGATGCTGTTGGTCTCTCTCGTGGATGCAGGTTGTGGCCGCCGTCTCCTCGCGACGCTGAGCAGGTGGCCGGTTTGAGCCATGTGCTGATCCAAGCTAGGAGTCCAGGTTGGTCGTCAGGGGTGATCGTTTGGAGAGGTGGTAGGAGAGATGGGTGGCGCCGATGCGGTCGGGCCACCCGTCACCGGCAGGGGTGCCGGACGTTGACGTAGACCGCTCCCGCCTCGCCTCTTCTCCGACCCGGTCGCTCCCTGATCGATTTGGCTGTTCCTGTCGCTGGCGGCTCTGTCGGTGGTCGGTGCTTGCCGGTCGGCTCATCGCCTATAGCTATGGAGGACCTTTCAAGCGTCTTGTTTCTTGGGCGGCGGCCCAGGTGGTGGGAGCCGCGGTGCTCGTGGGCTGAGGTCGCGGCTCAGGTATGGGCGGCTAGCCGCCATGGCCGCGTGGGCGGTGTGGTGGTAGGCGTTTCGTCGTCCTAACGAAGGCGGAGTATGCTTACCGGGGTGAAAACCCTGTCTGGTTTAGGCCAGACCGATGGAGGCGGCGTCTGTGGGCGTCGTCGTCTTCCTGAAGTCTCTGTTGTGGTTGCTCCCTCCCTTCGTCGTACTCCGGATGAAAATCCGATCTCTGGATCGGGCGGTGGCGGCGCTACGGTGTCGTGCCCTTCCTGAAGGCACCATCTTGGTATGCACGGTGTCGACGGTTCTCAACTTCACCTCTTTGTGATCTCATGGGAAGGGCGCCGACGGCTTCATAGTGATGCTTACTGTCTTCTCTTGTTGTCTACGTCGAGTCTGTCGGTGTGGTGTTGTTGTAGCCCTTTGGCACCTATGTATCTGGCCCTGGTAGAGTGTGGTTCTCATGTTGTGTGTTGTGGTTCGTATCCAATATGTTTGTTGGTGGTTGGTGCTTTATATATAAAGCGGGGCGAAAACCTTTTTCAGTAAAAGACGTATCATCATATTACTGGACATATCTCCTAGGAATATCAATGACAACAAAATAAACCTTCAGCCTTTACACATGTATTTGTTGGGTGACGGAGTTGAATGATGTGACTGGTGTTTGTAATGACAAGATGAGTTAATAATATATTGTTGTCAACCTATAGATTCCAGAACAGCTAAACCAAGAGAGAACTTCGGGCATACAACATTTGAATCATCTGGATATCATTAATGGCCAAAAAGGAGTCACTTTTCTTGGCATCACCACCATTTTATTTGCTTGTCTGTGTTATTACCATGTGTGAATCGCTATAAGCCGAAAGGACAGTAGTTTGAGGATGGGTGCATGCTAACCATAGTGTCCGCCAGATATTTTCCAAAGAGAAAATCAATCAGTTCAAATCTCACAAAGTATATTCAGAAGATCCTTCTTACCTGGTGAACCATTCAGCACAACAAAACAGAAAATCATCCTATGTATGGGATCCATCACATCCACCAGCAATGGTTGTGCCTACAAGCATAAGGCATGCATTTAATAAAATTCCCCAAAAAAAGACAAATGGATATGAAAAGGCAACAGTGACTGGTCTGTTACATAGATGAATTGACAAACATAAAAAACAACTCACTTTTGTATTTATATTTTATAGCTCGCTACTCTACTCATACTGTCAACAGATAAAACCATATATGTTGCATTTTGCAAGGGATATTCTTAAAAGAAGTATACATAGCTACCTGAAATTTAGCTCATAAGAAAGCAATACACTGCCTATAATTTATCTCATGTATACTCAACCCCCCTCAGGTCAAGAATACAAAAAAAGGTGCCAAAACTCATAAACATTACCGACAAAGTGATCTTGAGTATTAAAACTAAATAATTGGAGAATGATTAGAGATAACAAACACGGAAAAAAGTGGTATATATCTACCATTCACTTGCATGACAGTATTGAGCAAGTGACAAGGAAAACTACTATTCCGGAAGGTACACTTTCAACGAAAGTTGTTTTATTGAGTTAAGAAAAACAGAAAGATTAAAAGTACTAGATAAAAGAATATAGCTAGCTAAGGTTCTGAACATGCCGAATGAGTTAACCATTTGACATTTGAATTCACGTTGTTG
Source organism: Triticum aestivum (assembly GCF_018294505.1). Classification (NCBI taxonomy): domain Eukaryota; kingdom Viridiplantae; phylum Streptophyta; class Magnoliopsida; order Poales; family Poaceae; genus Triticum; species Triticum aestivum. The sequence goes on along the minus strand of NW_025229243.1, from coordinate 3,367 downwards.
CTCATTTAAATATGATATTTGATATGTTATCTCCCAAGGATGAAGACAAATATATTGAATGACAACACAATGTGCAGCTATATGAAATGAAAGAGTTGTTTTAAGTTTGTCTACATAGCAAAGATATTCGATCATCCCTTTATGAACATAACTAGGTTACTACTACGTGTGAGGACTAATGAAGAACAATCACCTGGCATACAGAAACTCTTGAAAGAATGATGAGCACTGACACAACTGCTTTCACAAAGTTTCTTCGATTGCATCGACTTAAGTTGAACCATATAGACATTATGGCCCACATATAGAAATATTTCATCAGTATCCTCAGCATATCTCAGTCTAAATAACAACCCTGGCCTCACTCCTTCAACCCCAGGGGGGATCCCATCAATGTTATGCATGTCAATGGTCTTCCACAACTCCCATTTGGTAGCACCCTGACAATTAACCTTCCTTTGCCACATTTGAATGTTATGGTAATAGTGAGACAATATGGCGATACCAACAGCGCCATCCATGATCTGGATGACCTCACGCATGTCAAAAAAGTGACGTGACTCATTTATAGTGGGAGGGGCACTGATCAAAGCTAGGATGTGCCCATCCAAATCAAACTCAATCATGTAATCTCTACACAACCAGTAAAGTGCATTACCAACTAGTGACCCATGAGTACCGCCACCAGGAAGCTCACATGGAGTCGGTGTTGAGATGACGTCGCACCATATGCCAGCCTTCGAAGAGTAAATAGATGCTAAGATGAGTTGTGGACCACTATAGTAGGTGCTCGTGGATAGCAAGATCACCTTGAATGGGCTCAAGTGGCATTTTTCGTGCACATGGTCGTGATCAGTAGCAGCACAGAGCACCGCCCCATTGACATAGCGTTTATTGAACTCCGGCGGAATGGACACACGGCACTCCTCGCCGTTCATGGGGGCAATGACAATAAGATCCTGCTGCGGCGGGCGCATGATGAGAAGGCGACCGTGGCGGCACCCAAGCAGACGGAACCTCGAGAGGTTGCCACTGTCAATGCCGTGGGGTCGCAGGTCGAAGCACTGTGGAGGGATACGACCGGATGGTCCAGGATTGGTCTGAACACAATACCATCCAAGCTATCCTCGAAGAAACCAAGGAGGGGCGGCTTTTGGTGATATGCACGGAACTGGCGGTGGAACCTTGGGTCGGTGGTGGCGTGTCGCCACCGCTTGCAGACGGCTGAGGCGCGGGGCAGGGAGGAGGTCTGCGGCGGGAGACGGAGCAGGATCTCCCTCAGGAGATCGTCATCTTCAAGCGGTGAGGCCAGCGCCGCTGGCGAGCTGTGGCGGCGGCGACGACTGCTGCGGATCACTCCGGATGCCTCCTCAGTGGCGTGGACCTTGGGACGGAGGCGCGTGCTGCGCCGACGAGCCACTCCTTGAACCTGGGGATGGAGGCGAGGGCTGCGGCGGCGGGTGACTCCGTCGCCCTCGTCACTTGCGTGGACTGGGGGATGGAGACGCGCACTGCGCCTCAGATTCAGTCCGGCTCCCTCCTCATTCGCCTGAACCTGGGGATGGAGGCGTGGGCTGCGGCGGCGGGCCACTCCGGCGGCATCTAGGGCGGCGTTCATCCGCGGCCGCCAAGAAGACCTAGCCAGGATGGACGTCGTGGTAGCAGGCTAGCAACAGGTTGAGTTCGCTCCTGTCCTGTTGTAGGAGAGAATTGGTTGGGCTTGGACAAAGTAAATAAGTGTTGTCATCAACTCATGATCATTGTCTCAAAAAATTGAACTCATGATCCAACATAACATTGGAGTATTCTCTCTTTTTTTGGAATCTACGTTTGGAGTATTCTCAATAAACAAAAACCATACCGATTTAAGACCAACATCCTTACAAGACTTTGATGAACTCATCATACATCTCAGCCTAATTTATTTGCAGTGTCAATCTGTAATTGATACCTTAAATTGCTATTTTTCCAATCAATTTTTCCTTGCCACTGTAATTGATAGCTTAAATTGCTATTTTTCCAATCAATTTTTTCCCGGGCTACATTTTGTTGGGTACGCAGATACAACTTGCAACAAGTTCATACACTATTTAATATCCAACACTTGATGGGGCAATGGATCCACGAAGAGCTTCATCCGACCTGTATTCCCACTGTCATTGTGATTTTTTTTCCTTCGGCTCGTGCTGGTCTGTGTGTACTGTTATTGCTCAGACTTTTATGATGGCAACTCCGATTTCCCTTGTAATGAATTCTTTTTGTGACTAAATGTGCCCTTCAGATAGAAGGGGCCGCCTGGTCGCGGTTTTCCTTGACCCACTGGTGGACAAGGCCCGCATGCATCACTCTGGCAGCATACATCTGAGAATGGCTTGGAATTTTCCTAAAAAATTATAGAGAATGACTTGGTTTCAACCGTGATGAAGGCATAATTCAGCTGAGAATGACTTGGAATTTCAGTCAAAGTAGCTCTCGTGGAATTCTAGCTGAGATCAATCTAAAACTCCTGAGGTGTTGTGTGCCATATATTCAACATTGCAAAAGCAATGGACAGCAGTACCAACGTCAGTCAGTCTCAGGGCAAGAAATTTCAGTCGTGTAAAACAGGCGCTTGAAATGCCTTGGAAACCCAACAGAGAATTATAGTCAAGAATGCAACCTCCTGCAGTACGTGCTCCTGCGATTGTAGACTCGCCGAAGTCCAGTCCCTCATCTTCAGCAGCAAACAACTTCTGTGGGAACGATGAGTCCTCTGGCTCATATGAACCACTTCTGCGGAGACAGACTAACCTCCTCTGTTCGCTCCGCCCTCTCCCACGTGGGCGACGGGCGAATCCCCGCTCCTTCCTCTCCTACAGCCCACCTCCTCGCCGCTCTCCCCTGTCGCTGCTGCCGGCGTGGTCCGCCGGGCCTTGCCTGCATGGCGCTGACGGCGGCGGACCGTTCTTTCCCAGCTTGCGTGGGGGCCCCCTGATGGCGGCGGTGCTCCTTGGCTGGCGATAATGTCGCTCGGCGGGGTTCTGCGGGCTGCAGGCGTCCCTGATGCGGCAGAACGGACGTTGGCTGATGGGCGCGCGGTGGTGCGGCTGGGCGGCGGCGTCCGCTCCGCCTAGATCTGGGGCATTTTGGGCCCCATCAGGGTTGGGGCGGGCCGGCGGTCCGGCGAGCGGCGGCGTGGCTCCCTGGTGGAGGTGGCGCGGCGTCGGGGGCTGCGGGTTGTGGCAGCTTCGTCGGTAGATGTGCTGCAGCGTGGCGGCAGGGTTTGTCAGGACCCTTTGGGGCCCAGCCAGGCTAGTTCGGGCCTGGTAGGCCCCTGTCATCACGTCCAGTTGGATCCACGGTGGCGGCGGTGTTTGTCCCCTCCCGT
>NW_025229242.1:25031-25931 GCF_018294505.1 Triticum aestivum | reverse complement strand
ATCAGGATTTCATCCGGAAACTCGTCTGTTACAAAGGGATTTCATTTTTTAAAACCTATTTGAACTCCTGACTTTTTGTGTGTTCAAAATGCACCATTCAAAGCCACATCATCATTTTTCAATCCTTTATGACTTCATTTGTTATTTTTCATGCATTTACTAATTATTTTGAGCTATAAGACCCTAAAATTCAAAAGCATTTCAAATGAACTCTGAAAAGGTTGAAACTTGGCATGATATCATCATTTCATCCACACAGCATGTGCAGGAAAGTTGGGAGGGTTACGGCAAAAACTGGATGCACTTCGTGTACAAAACGGACAATCTCTTTCAAAGTATCAGGATTTCATCCGGAAACTCGTCTGTTACAAAGGGATTTCATTTTTTAAAACTTATTTGAACTACTGACTTTTTGTGTGTTCAAAATGCACCATTCAAAGCCACATCATCATTTTTCAATCCTTTCTGACTTCATTTGTTATTTTTCATGCATTTACTAATTATTTTGAGCTATAAGACCCTAAATTGAAAAGCATTTCAAATGAACTCCGAAAAGGTTGAAAGTTGGCATGATATCATCATTTCATCCACATAGCATGTGCAGGAAAGTGGAGAGGGTTACGGCAAAAACTGGATGCACTTCGTGTACAAAACGGACAATCTCTTTCAAAGTATTAGGATTTCAACCGGACACTCGTCTGTTACAAAGGGATTTCATTTTTTAAAACCTATTTGAACTCCTGACTTTTTGTGTGTTCAAAATGCACCATTCAAAGCCACATCATCATTTTTCAATCCTTTCTGACTTCATTTGTTATTTTTCATGCATTTACTAATTATTTTGAGCTATAAGACCCTAAAATTGAAAAGCATTTCAAATGAACTCTGAAAAGGTTGAAA
>NW_025229242.1:24010-24609 GCF_018294505.1 Triticum aestivum | reverse complement strand
ACTTCGTGTACAAAACGGACGATCTCTTTCAAAGTATCAGGATTTCATCCGGAAACTCGTCTCTTACAAAGGGATTTCATTTTTTAAAACTTATTTGAACTCCTGACTTTTTGTGTGTTCAAAATGCACCATTCAAAGCCACATCATCATTTTTCAATCCTTTCTGACTCCATTTGTTATTTTTCATGCATCTACTAATTATTTTGAGCTATAAGACCCTAAAATTGAAAAGCATTTCAAATGAACTCTGAAAAGGTTGAAAGTTGGCATGATATCATCATTTCATCCACATAGCATGTGCAGGAAAGTGGAGAGGGTTACGGCAAAAACTGGATGCACTTCGTGTACAAAACGGACAATCTCTTTCAAAGTATTAGGATTTCAACCGGACACTCGTCTGTTACAAAGGGATTTCATTTTTTAAAACCTATTTGAACTCCTGACTTTTTGTGTGTTCAAAATGCACCATTCAAAGCCACATCATCATTTTTCAATCCTTTCTGACTTCATTTGTTATTTTTCATGCATTTACTAATTATTTTGAGCTATAAGACCCTAAAATTGAAAAGCATTTCAAATGAACTCTGAAAAGGTTGAAA
>NW_025229242.1:15775-17278 GCF_018294505.1 Triticum aestivum | reverse complement strand
ATTTTTCAATCCTTTCTTACTTCATTTGTTATTTTTCATGCATTTAGTAATTATTTTGAGCTATAAGACCCTAAAATTGAAAAGCATTTCAAATGAACTCTGAAAAGGTTGAAAGTTGGCATGATATCATCATTTCATCCACATAGCATGTGCAAGAAAGTTGAGAGGGTTACGGCAAAAACTGGATGCACCTCGTGTACAAAACGGACAATCTCTTTCAAAGTATCAGGATTTCATCCGGAAACTTGTCTGTTACAAAGGGATTTCATTTTTTAAAACTTATTCGAGCTCCTGACTTTTTGTGTGTTCAAAATGCACCATTCAAAGCCACATCATCATTTTTCAATCCTTTCTGACTTCATTTGTTATTTTTCATGCATTTACTAATTATTTTGAGCTATAAGACCCTAAAATTTAAATGCATTTCCAATGAACTCTGAAAAGGTTGAAAGTTGGCATGATATCATCATTTCATCCACACAGCATGTGCAAGAAAGTTGAGAGGGTTACGGCAAAAACTGGATCCACTTCGTGTACAAAACGGACAATCTCTTTCAACGTATCAGGATTTATCCGGAAACTCGTCTGTTACAAAGGGATTTCATTTTTTAAAACTTATTTGAACTCCTGACTTTTTGTGTGTTCAAAATGCACTATTCAAAGCCACATCATCATTTTTCAATCCTTTCTGACTTCATTTGTTATTTTCCATGCATTTACTAATTATTTTGAGCTATAAGAACCTAAAATTGAAAAGCATTTCAAATTAACTCTGAAAAGGTTGAAAGTTGGCATGATATCATCATTTCATCCACATAGCATGTGCAAGAAAGGTGAGAGGGTTACGGCAAAAACTGGATGCACTTCATGTACAAAACGGACAATCTCTTTCAAAGTATCAGGATTTCATCCGGAAACTCGTCTGTTTCAAAGGGATTTCATTTTTGAAAACTTATTTGAACTACTGACTTTTTGTTAATTCAAAATGCACCATTCAAAGCCACATCATCATTTTTCAATCCTTTCTGACTTCATTTGTTATTTTTCATGCATTTACTAATTATTTTGAGCTATAAGAACCTAAAATTGAAAAGCATTTCAAATGAACTCTGAAAAGGTTGAAAGTTGGCATGATATCATCATTTCATCCACATAGCATGTGCAGGAAAGTGGAGAGGGTTACGGCAAAAACTGGATGCACTTCGTGTACAAAACGGACAATCTCTTTCAAAGTATCAGGATTTCATCCGGAAACTCGTCTGTTACAAAGGGATTTCATTTTTTAAAACCTATTTGAACTCCTGACTGTTTGTGTGTTCAAAATGCACTATTCAAAGCCACATCATCATTTTTCAATCCTTTCTGACTTCATTTGTTATTTTTCGTGCATTTACTAATTATTTTGAGCTATAAGACCCTAAATTTGAAAAGCATTTCAAATGAACTCTGAAAAGGTTGAAACTTGGCATGATATCATCATTTCATCCACATAGCCTGTGCAAG
>NW_025229242.1:11590-11813 GCF_018294505.1 Triticum aestivum | reverse complement strand
ATTTTTTAAAACCTATTTGAACTCCTGACTTTTGTGTGTGTTCAAAACGCACCATTCAAAGCCACATCATCATTTTTCAATCCTTTCTGACTTCATTTGTTATTTTTCATGCATTTACTAATTATTTTGAGCTATAAGACCCTAAAATTGAAAAGCATTTCAAATGAACTCTGAAAAGGTTGAAACTTGGCATGATATCATCATTTCATCCACATAGCATGTG
>NW_025229242.1:6751-7279 GCF_018294505.1 Triticum aestivum | reverse complement strand
TGTGTGTTCAAAACGCACCATTCAAAGCCACATCATCATTTTTCAATCCTTTCTGACTTCATTTGTTATTTTTCATGCATTTACTAATTATTTTGAGCTATAAGACCCTAAAATTGAAAAGCATTTCAAATGAACTCTGAAAAGGTTGAAACTTGGCATGATATCATCATTTCATCCACATAGCATGTGCAAGAAAGTTGAGAGGGTTACGGAAAAAACTGGATGCACTTCGTGTACAAAACGAAAAATCTCTTTCAAAGTATCAGGATTTCATCCAGAAACTCGTCTGTTACAAAGGGATTTCATTTTTTAAAACCTATTTGAACTCCTGACTTTTTGTGTGTTCAAAACGCACCATTCAGAGCCACATCATCATTTTTCAATCCTTTCTCACTTCATTTGTTATTTTTCATGCATTTACTAATTATTTTGAGCTATAGACCCTAAAATTGAAAAGCATTTCAAATGAACTCTAAAAAGGTTGAAAGTTGGCATGATATCATCATTTCATCCACAGAGCATGTGCAG
>NW_025229242.1:6474-6697 GCF_018294505.1 Triticum aestivum | reverse complement strand
ATTTTTTAAAACCTATTTGAACTCCTGACTTTTGTGTGTGTTCAAAACGCACCATTCAAAGCCACATCATCATTTTTCAATCCTTTCTGACTTCATTTGTTATTTTTCATGCATTTACTAATTATTTTGAGCTATAAGACCCTAAAATTGAAAAGCATTTCAAATGAACTCTGAAAAGGTTGAAACTTGGCATGATATCATCATTTCATCCACATAGCATGTG
>NW_025229242.1:5206-6457 GCF_018294505.1 Triticum aestivum | reverse complement strand
ATTCAGAGCCACATCATCATTTTTCAATCCTTTCTCACTTCATTTGTTATTTTTCATGCATTTACTAATTATTTTGAGCTATAGACCCTAAAATTGAAAAGCATTTCAAATGAACTCTAAAAAGGTTGAAAGTTGGCATGATATCATCATTTCATCCACAGAGCATGTGCAGGAAAGTGGAGAGGGTTACGGCAAAAACTGGATGCACTTCGTGTACTAAACGGACAATCTCTTTCAAAGTATCAGGATTTCATCCAGAAACTAGTCTGTTACAAAGGGATTTCATTTTTTAAAACCTATTTGAACTCCTGACTTTTTGTGTGTTCAAAATGCACCATTCAAAGCCACATCATCATTTTTCAATCCTTTCTGACTTCATTTGTTATTTTTCATGCATTTACTAATTATTTTGAGCTATAAGACCCTAAAATTGAAAAGCATTTCAAATGAACTCTGAAAAGGTTGAAACTTGGCATGATATCATCATTTCATCCACATAGCATGTGCAGGAAAGTGGAGAGGGTTACGGCAAAAACTGGATGCACTTCGTGTACAAAACGGACAATCTCTTTCAAAGTATCAGGATTTCATCCGGAAACTCGTCTGTTACGAAGGGATTTCATTTTTTAAAACCTATTTGAACTCCTGACTTTTTGTGTGTTCAAAATGCACCATTCAAAGCCACATCATCATTTTTCAATCCTTTCTGACTTCATTTGTTATTTTTCATGCATTTACTAATTATTTTGAGCTATAAGACCCTAAATTTGAAAAGCATTTCAAATGAACTCTGAAAAGGTTGAAACTTGGCATGATATCATCATTTCATCCACATAGCATGTGCAAGAAAGTTGAGAGGGTTACGGCACAAACTGGATGCACTTCGTGTACAAAACGAAAAATCTCTTTCAAAGTATCTGGATTTCATCCAGAAACTCGTCTGTTACAAAGGGATTTCATTTTTTAAAACCTATTTGAACTCCTGACTTTTTGTGTGTTCAAAACACACCATTCAAAGCCACATCATCATTTTTCAATCCTTTCTGACTTCATTTGTTATTTTTCATGCATTTACTAATTATTTTGAGCTATAAGACCCTAAAATTGAAAAGCATTTCAAATGAACTCTGAAAAGGTTGAAAGTTGGCATGATATCATCATTTCATCCACATAGCATGTGCAGGAAACTGGAGAGGGTTACGGCAAAAACTGGATGCACTTCGTGTACAAAACGGCAATCTCTTTCAAAGT
>NW_025229242.1:0-604 GCF_018294505.1 Triticum aestivum | reverse complement strand
GATGCACTTCGTGTAGAAAACGGACAATCTCATTCAAAGTATCAGGATTTCATCCAGAAACTCGTCTGTTACAAAGGGATTTCATTTTTTAAAACCTATTTGAACTCCTGACTGTTTGTGTGTTCAAAATGCACCATTCAAAGCCACATCATCATTTTTCAATCCTTTCTAACTTCATTTGTTATTTTTCATGCATTTACTAATTATTTTGAGCTATAAGACCCTAAAATTGAAAAGCATTTCAAATGAACTCTGAAAAGGTTGAAACATGGCATGATATCATCATTTCATCCACATAACATGTGCAAGAAAGTTGAGAGGGTTACGGCAAAAACTGGATGCACTTCGTGTACAAAACGGACAATCTCTTTCAAAGTATCTGGATTTCATCCAGAAACTCGTCTGTTACAAAGGGATTTCATTTTTTAAAACCTATTTGAACTCCTGACTTTTTGTGTGTTCAAAACGCACCATTCAAAGCCACATCATCATTTTTCAATCCTTTCTGACTTCATTTGTTATTTTTCATGCATTTACTAATTATTTTGAGCTATAAGACCCTAAAATTGAAAAGCATTTCAAATGAACTCTGAAAAGGTTGAAA
>NW_025229241.1:25370-25939 GCF_018294505.1 Triticum aestivum | reverse complement strand
CTCCGAAAGAGTTTGTCCAGTTTGTACACGAAGTGCGTCCAGTTTTTGCCGTGACCCTCTCTACTCTTTCGCACATGCTATGCGGGTGAAATGATGATACCATCCCAAGTTTCAACATTTTCAGAATTCATTTTGTAGTGATTTTCAATTTCACGGTCATTTAGCTCTCTAAACAATTAGGTAAATGACAGAAAAACAACAAATGATGTCAGAACATGTTGGAAATTGATGATGTCGCTTTGAATGCTGCATACTAAACACAAAAGAAGTCTGGAGTTCAAATAAGTTTAAAAAACATTGAAGTGCCCGTGTAACAGATGAGTTCTCGTCTGAAACCCTGATACTCCGAAAGAGTTTGTCCAGTTTGTACACGAAGTGCATCCAGTTTTTGCCGTGACCCTCTCTACTCTCTCGCACAAGCTATGCGGCCGAAATGATGATACCATGCCAAGTTTCAACATTTTTAGAATTCCTTTTGTAGTGATTTTCAATTTCACGGCCATTTAGCTCTCTAAACAATTAGGTAAATGACCGAAAAACAACAAATGATGTCAGTACATGTTGGAAAT
>NW_025229241.1:24141-25360 GCF_018294505.1 Triticum aestivum | reverse complement strand
TGTAACAGATGAGTTCTCGTCTGAAACCCTGATACTCCGAAAGAGTTTGTCCAGTTTGTACACGAAGTGCATCCAGTTTTTGCCGTGACCCTCTCTACTCTCTCGCACAAGCTATGCAGCCGAAATGATGATACCATGCCAAGTTTCAACATTTTTAGAATTCCTTTTGTAGTGATTTTCAATTTCACGGCCATTTAGCTCTCTAAACAATTAGGTAAATGACCGAAAAACAACAAATGATGTCAGTACATGTTGGAAATTGATGACGTCGCTTTGAATGCTGCATACTGAACACAAAAGAAGTATGGAGTTCAAATGAGTTTAAAAAACATTGAAGCGCCCGTGTAACAGATGAGTTCTTGTCCGAAACCCTGATACTCTGAAAGAGTTTGTCCAGTTTGTACACGAAGTGCGTCCAGTTTTTGCCGTGACCCTCTCTACTCTTTCGCACATGCTATGCGGGTGAAATGATGATACCATCCCAAGTTTCAACATTTTCAGAATTCATTTTGTAGTGATTTTCAATTTCACGGTCATTTAGCTCTCTAAACAATTAGGTAAATGACAGAAAAACAACAAATAATGTCAGAACATGTTGGAAATTGATGATGTCACTTTGAATGTTGCATACTAAGCACAAAACAAGTCTGGAGTTCAAATAAGTTTAAAAAACATTGAAGTGCCCGTGTAACAGATGAGTTCTCGCCCGAAACCCTGATACTCCGAAAGAGTTTGTCCAGTTTGTACGCGAAGTGCATCCAGTTTTTGCCGTGACCCTCTCTACTCTTTCGCACATGCTATGCGGGTGAAATGATGATACCATGCCAAGTTTCAACATTTCCAGAATTCATTTTGTAGTGATTTTCAATTTAACGATCATTTAGCTCTCTAAAATACTAGGTAAATGACCGAAAAACAACAAATGATGTCAGAACATGTTGGAAATTGATGACGTCGCTTTGAATGCTGCATACTGAACACAAAAGGATTCCAGAGTTCAAATAAGTTTAAAAAACATTGAAGCGCCCGTAATAGATGAGTTCTCGTCTGAAACCCTGATACTCCGAAAGAGTTTGTCCAGTTTGAACACGAAGTGCATCCAGTTTTTGCCGTGACCATATCTACTCTCTCGCACAAGCTATGCAGGCGAAATGATGATACCATGCCAAGTTTCAACATTTTCAGAATTCCTTTTGTAGTGATTTTCAATTTCACGGCC
>NW_025229241.1:23521-24131 GCF_018294505.1 Triticum aestivum | reverse complement strand
AGGTAAATGACCGAAAAACAACAAAAGATGTCAGAACATGTTGGAAATTGATGATGTCGCTTTGAATGCTGCATACTGAACACAAAAGAATTCCAGAGTTCAAATAAGTTTAAAAAACATTGAAGCGCCCGTGTAATAGATGAGTTCTCGTCTGAAACCCTGATACTCCGAAAGAGTTTGTCCAGTTTGAACACGAAGTGCATCCAGTTTTTGCCGTGACCATATCTACTCTCTCGCACAAGCTATGCAGGCGAAATGATGATACCATGCCAAGTTTCAACATTTTCAGAATTCCTTTTGTAGTGATTTTCAATTTCACGGCCATTTAGCTCTCTAAACAATTAGGTAAATGACCGAAAAACAACAAATGATGTCAGAACATGTTGGAAATTGATGACGTCGCTTTGAATGATGTATACTGAACACAAAAGAAGTCCAGAGTACAAATAAGTTTAAAAAACATTGAAGTTCCCGTGTAACAGATGAGTTCTCGTTTGAAACCCTGATACTCCGAAAGAGTTTGTCCAGTTTGTACACGAAATGCATCCAGTTTTTGCCGTGACCCTCTCTACTCTCTCGCACAAGCTATGCGGGCAAAATGATAATACCA
>NW_025229241.1:17991-19522 GCF_018294505.1 Triticum aestivum | reverse complement strand
AAGTCCGGAGTTCAAATAAGTTTAAAAAACATTGAAGTGCCCGTGTAACAGATGAGTTCTCGTCCGAAACCGTGATACTCCGAAAGAGTTTGTCCAGTTTGCACACGAAGTGCGTCCAGTTTTTTTGTGACCCTCTCTACTCTTTCGCACATGCTATGCATGTGAAATGATGATACGATGCCAAGTTTCAACATTTTCAGAATTCATTTTGTAGTGATTTTCAATTTCACGGTCATTTACCTCTGTAAACAATTAGGTAAATGACCGAAAAACAACAAAAGATGTCAGAACATGTTGGAAATTGATGATGTCGCTTTGGATGCTGCATACTGAACACGAAAGAAGTCCGGAGTTCAAATAAGTTTAAAAAACATTGATGTGCTCGTGTAACAGATGAGTTCTCGTCCGAAACCCTTTTACTCTGAAAGAGTTTGTCCAATTTGTACACAAAGTGCGTCCAGTTTTTGCCGTGACCCTCTCTACTCTTTCGCACATGCTATGCGGGTGAAATGATGATACCATGCCAAGTTTCAACATTTTCAGAGTTCATTTTGTAGTGACTTTCAATTTCACGGTCATTTAGCTCTCTAAATAATTAGGTAAATGGCCGAAAAACAACAAATGATGTCAGAACATGTTGGAAATTGATGACGTCGCTTTGAATGCTGCATACTGAACACAAAAGAAGTCCGGAGTTCAAATAAGTTTAAAAAACATTGAAGTGCCCATGTAACAGATGAGTTCTCGTCCGAAACCCTGATACTCCGAAAGAGTTTGTCCAGTTTGTACACGAAGTGCATCCAGTTTTTTTGTGACCCACTCTACTCTTTCGCACATGCTATGCGGGTGAAATGATGATACCAGGCCAAGTTTCAACATTTTCAGAGTTCATTTTGTAGTGATTTTCAATTTCACGATCATTTAGCTCTCTAAACAATTAGGTAAATAACCGAAAAACAACAAATGATGTCAGAACATGTTGGAAATTGATGACGTCGCTTTGAATGCTGCATACTGAACACAAAAGAAGTACGGAGTTCAAATAAATTTAAAAAACATTGAAGCGCCCGTGAAACAGATGAGTTCTCGTCCGAAACCCTGATACTCCGAAAGAGTTTGTCAAGTTTGTACACGAAGTGCGTCCAGTTTTTGCCGTGACCCTCTCTACTCTTTCGCACATGCTATGCGAGTGAAATGATGATACCTTGCAAAGTTTCAACATTATCAGAATTCATTTTGTAGTGATTTTCAATTTCACGGTCATTTAGCTCTCTAAACAATTAGGTAAATGACTGAAAAACAACAAATGATGTCAGAACATGTTGGAAATTGATGATGTCGCTTTGAATGCTGCATACTAAACACAAAAGAAGTCTGGAGTTCAAATAAGTTTAAAAAACATTGAAGTGCCCGTGTAACAGATGAGTTCTCGCCCGAAACACTGATACTCCGAAAGAGTTTGTCCAGTTTGTACACGAAGTGCATCCAGTTTTTGCCGTGACCCTCTCTACTCTTTCACACATGCTATGCG
>NW_025229241.1:17557-17832 GCF_018294505.1 Triticum aestivum | reverse complement strand
GCCAAGTTTCAACATTTTCAGAATTCATTTTGTAGTGATTTTCAATTTCACGGCCATTTAGCTCTCTAAACAATTAGGTAAATGACCGAAAAACAACAAATGATGTCAGAACATGTTGGAAATTGATGACGTCGCTTTGAATGCTGCATACTGAACACAAAAGAAGTACGGAGTTCAAATAAATTTAAAAAACATTGAAGCGCCCGTGAAACAGATGAGTTCTCGTCCGAAACCCTGATACTCCGAAAGAGTTTGTCAAGTTTGTACACGAAGTG
>NW_025229241.1:16469-17533 GCF_018294505.1 Triticum aestivum | reverse complement strand
CTCCGAAAGAGATTGTCCAGTTTGTACACGAAGTGCGTCCAGTTTTTGTCGTGACCCTCTCTACTCTTTCGCACATGCTATGTGGGTGAAATGATGATACCATGCCAAGTTTCAACATTTTCAGAATTCATTTTGTAGTGATTTTCAATTTCACGGTCATTTAGCTCTCTAAACAATTAGGTAAATGACCGAAAAACAACAAATGATGTCAGAACATGTTGGAAATTGATGATGTCACTTTGAATGCTGCATACTGAACACGAAAGAAGTCCGGAGTTCAAATAAGTTTAAAAAACATTGAAGTGCCCGTGTAACAGATGAGTTCTCGTCCGAAACCGTGATACTCCGAAAGAGTTTGTCCAGTTTGCACACGAAGTGCGTCCAGTTTTTTTGTGACCCTCTCTACTCTTTCGCACATGCCATGCATGTGAAATGATGATACGATGCCAAGTTTCAACATTTTCAGAATTCATTTTGTAGTGATTTTCAATTTCACGGTCATTTACCTCTGTAAACAATTAGGTAAATGACCGAAAAACAACAAAAGATGTCAGAACATGTTGGAAATTGATGATGTCGCTTTGGATGCTGCATACTGAACACGAAAGAAGTCCGGAGTTCAAATAAGTTTAAAAAACATTGATGTGCTCGTGTAACAGATGAGTTCTCGTCCGAAACCCTTTTACTCTGAAAGAGTTTGTCCAATTTGTACACAAAGTGCGTCCAGTTTTTGCCGTGACCCTCTCTACTCTTTCGCACATGCTATGCGGGTGAAATGATGATACCATGCCAAGTTTCAACATTTTCAGAGTTCATTTTGTAGTGACTTTCAATTTCACGGTCATTTAGCTCTCTAAATAATTAGGTAAATGGCCGAAAAACAACAAATGATGTCAGAACATGTTGGAAATTGATGACGTCGCTTTGAATGCTGCATACTGAACACAAAAGAAGTCCGGAGTTCAAATAAGTTTAAAAAACATTGAAGTGCCCATGTAACAGATGAGTTCTCGTCCGAAACCCTGATACTCCGAAAGAGTTTGTCCAGTTTGTACACGAAGTGC
>NW_025229241.1:11861-12436 GCF_018294505.1 Triticum aestivum | reverse complement strand
GTATCAGATGAGTTCTCGTCTGAAACCCTGATACTCCGAAAGAGTTTGTCCAGTTTGTACACGAAATGCATCCAGTTTTTGCCGTGACCCTCTCTACTCTCCCGCACAAGCTATGCGGGCAAAATGATAATACCATGCCAAGTTTCAACATTTTCAGAATTCATTTTGTAGTGATTTTCAATTTCACGGCCATTTAGCTCTCTAAACAATTAGGTAAATGACCGAAAAACAACAAATGATGTCAGAACATGTTGGAAATTGATGACGTCGCTTTGAATGCTGCATACTGAACACAAAAGAAGTACCGAGTTCAAATAAATTTAAAAAACATTGAAGCGCCCGTGAAACAGATGAGTTCTCGTCCGAAACCCTGATACTCCGAAAGAGTTTGTCAAGTTTGTACACGAAGTGCGTCCAGTTTTTGCCGTGACCCTCTCTACTCTTTCACACATGCTATGCGAGTGAAATGATGATACCTTGCCAAGTTTCAACATTTTCAGAATTCATTTTGTAGTGATTTTCAATTTCACGGTCATTTAGCTCTCTAAACAATTAGGTAAATGACCGAAAAACAA
>NW_025229241.1:11527-11802 GCF_018294505.1 Triticum aestivum | reverse complement strand
GCCAAGTTTCAACATTTTCAGAATTCATTTTGTAGTGATTTTCAATTTCACGGCCATTTAGCTCTCTAAACAATTAGGTAAATGACCGAAAAACAACAAATGATGTCAGAACATGTTGGAAATTGATGACGTCGCTTTGAATGCTGCATACTGAACACAAAAGAAGTACGGAGTTCAAATAAATTTAAAAAACATTGAAGCGCCCGTGAAACAGATGAGTTCTCGTCCGAAACCCTGATACTCCGAAAGAGTTTGTCAAGTTTGTACACGAAGTG
>NW_025229241.1:9991-11374 GCF_018294505.1 Triticum aestivum | reverse complement strand
AAATGATGTCAGAACATGTTGGAAATTGATGATGTCGCTTTGAATGCTGCATACTAAACACAAAAGAAGTGTGGAGTTCAAATAAGTTTAAAAAACATTGAAGTGCCCGTGTAACAGATGAGTTCTCGCCCCAAACCCTGATACTCCGAAAGAGTTTGTCCAGTTTGTACACGAAGTGCATCCTGTTTTTGCCGTGACCCTCTCTACTCTTTCACACATGCTATGCGGGTGAAATGACGATACCATGCCAAGTTTCAACATTTTCAGAATTCATTTTGTAGTGATTTTCAATTTCACGGTCATTTAGCTCTCTAAACAATTAGGTGAATGACCGAAAAACAACAAATGATGTCAGAACATGTTGGAAATTTATGACGTCGCTTTGAATGCTGCATACTGAACACAAAAGAATTCCGGAGTTCAAATAAGTTTAAAAAACATTGAAGCGCCCGTGTAACACATGAGTTCTCATCTGAAACCCTGATACTCCGAAAGAGTTTGTCCAGTTTGTACACGAAGTGCATCCAGTTTTGCCATGACCCTCTCTACTCTCTCGCACAAGCTATGCGGGCGAAATGAAGATACCATGCCAAGTTTCAACATTTTCAGAATTCCTTTTGTAGTGATTTTCAATTTCACGGCCATTTAGCTCTCTAAACAATTAGGTAAATGACCGAAAAACAACAAATGATGTCAGAACATGTTGGAAATTGATGACGTCTCTTTGAATGCTGCATATTGAACACAAAAGAAGTCCAGAGTTCAAATAAGTTTAAAAAACATTGAAGTGCCCGTGTAACAGATGAGTTCTCGTCCGAAACCCTGATACTCCGAAAGAGTTTGTCCAGTTTGCACACGAAGTGCGTCCAGTTTTTTGTGACCCTCTCTACTCTTCCGCACATGCTATGCAGGTGAAATGATGATACGATGCCAAGTTTCAGCATTTTCAGAATTCATTTTGTAGTGATTTTCAATTTCACAGTCATTTACCTCTATAAACAATGAGGTAAAGGACAGAAAAACAACAAAAGATGTCAGAACATGTTGGAAATTGATGACGTCGCTTTGAATGCTGCATACTGAACACGAAAGAAGTCCGGAGTTCAAATAAGTTTGAAAAACATTGATGTCCCCGTGTAACAGATGAGTTCTCGTCCGAAACCCTTTTACTCTGAAAGAGTTTGTCCAATTTGTACACAAAGTGCGTCCAGTTTTTGCCGTGACCCTCTCTACTCTTTCACACATGCTATGCGGGTGAAATGATGATACCATGCCAAGTTTCAACATTTTCAGAGTTCATTTTGTAGTGACTTTCAATTTCACGGTCATTTAGCTCTCTAAACAATTAGGTAAATGGCCGAAAAACAACAAATGATGTCAGAA
>NW_025229241.1:9014-9981 GCF_018294505.1 Triticum aestivum | reverse complement strand
TACGATGCCAAGTTTCAACATTTTCAGAATTCATTTTGTAGTGATTTTCAATTTCACAGTCATTTACCTCTATAAACAATTAGGTAAATGACAGAAAAACAACAAAAGATGTCAGAACATGTTGGAAATTGATGACGTCGCTTTGAATGCTGCATACTGAACACGAAAGAAGTCCGGAGTTCAAATAAGTTTAAAAAACATTGATGTCCCCGTGTAACAGATGAGTTCTCGTCCGAAACCCTTTTACTCTGAAAGAGTTTGTCCAATTTGTACACAAAGTGCGTCCAGTTTTTGCCGTGACCCTCTCTACTCTTTCACACATGCTATGCGGGTGAAATGATGATACCATGCCAAGTTTCAACATTTTCAGAGTTCATTTTGTAGTGACTTTCAATTTCACGGTCATTTAGCTCTCTAAACAATTAGGTAAATGGCCGAAAAACAACAAATGATGTCAGAACATGTTGGAAATTGATGACGTCGCTTTGAATGCTGCATATTGAACACAAAAGAAGTCCGGAGTTCAAATAAGTTTAAAAAACATTGAAGTGCCCATGTAACAGATGAGTTCTCGTCCGAAACCCTGATACTCCAAAAGAGTTTGTCCAGTTTGTACACGAAGTGCGTCCAGTTTTTTTGTGACCCACTCTACTCTTTCGCACATGCTATGCGGGTGAAATGATGATACCAGGCCAAGTTTCAACATTTTCAGAGTTCATTTTGTAGTGATTTTCAATTTCACGATCATTTACCTCTCTAAGCAATTAGGTAAATGACCGAAAAACAACAAATGATGTCAGAACATGTTGGAAATTGATGACGTCGCTTTGAATGCTGCATACTGAACACAAAAGAAGTCCGGAGTTCAAATAAGTTTAAAAAACATTGAAGCGCCCGTGTAACAGATGAGTTCTCGTCCGAAACCCTGATACTCCGAAAGAGTTTGTCCAGTTTGTACACGAAGTGC
>NW_025229241.1:1512-1814 GCF_018294505.1 Triticum aestivum | reverse complement strand
GGTAGGAAATGAGCTACTTTGGAAAGACGATCGACCACGACGAAGATAGCATTATTCCCTCTCTTGGTCCTGGGAAAACCGGTAATGAAATCCATACCAATTTTATCCCATTTCCATTCAGGAATAGCTAAGGGTTGAAGGGTGCCAGCAGGCCGTTGATGCTCTGCTTTTACACGACGACAGACGTTGCAATTGGCAATATACTGAGCAATTTCTCTCTTCATCCTAGTCCACCAGAACCTCTGGCGTAGGTCCTGATACATTTTAGTACTACCGGGATGAATGGTGAGAGGAGATTCATG
>NW_025229241.1:0-1222 GCF_018294505.1 Triticum aestivum | reverse complement strand
GAAGTATACGACTCCTTGATCATTAACGGAGAAACAATTCGCAATTCCTTTCTGAATGTTTCTCTTGATGCGGGAGATTCCCGGATCTACCTTCTGTGCTTTGATAATTTGATCCGTAAGGGTAGGTTTTGCCACCAAGGTGGAGAGAAAACCTTGAGGTACAATGTGAAGGTTAAGCTTCCGAAATTCCTCATGGAGAAGCGGTTGACTTTGTTGTAACATCAGGTTGTTACAATAAGATTTACGACTTAGCGCATCAGCCATGACGTTGGCTTTCCCTGGGGTGTAGGTTATTCCTAAGTCGAAGTCTGTGATCAATTCAACCCAACGTCTTTGCCTAAGATTCAAATCCGGTTGGGTGAAGATGTACTTCAGACTTTGGTGATCAGTGAATATTTCGCAACGATTACCGAGAAGGTAATGTCGCCAGGTCTTAAGTGCAAAGACTACGGCTGCAAGTTCTAGATCATGAGTAGGGTAATTCTCCTCATGTGGGTGCAATTGCCGTGAAGCGTAAGCAATTACGTGTCGATCTTGCATGAGAATGCAACCTAGTCCTTGTCGCGAGGCGTCGCAGTAGATAACAAAGTCTTTGGAGAAGTCTGGTGGTACCAGCACGGGAGCAGAAGTCAGGCGTCTTTTCAGTTCCTGAAAGCTGTGCTCGCATTGTGGGGTCCATTCGAACTTCTTATCTTTCTTGAGGAGTTCGGTTAGAGGTTTAGCAACTTTGGAGAAGTTCTCGACAAAGCGACGGCAATAGCTCGCTAAGCCCAGAAAACTCCGAACTTGCTTGACCGATTCGGGTGGAGTCCAGTCAAGGACAGCTTGAACTCGCTCAGGGTTAACAGCAATACCTTTACCAGATATTACATGACCCAGATAGGTCACTTCTGGCAACCAGAATTCACATTTAGAAAATTTGGCATAAAGGCGATGCTCTCGAAGTTTCTGCAACACTAGCCTTAGATGTTCGGCATGTTCTTCCTCGTTCTTGGAGTATATGAGTATATCATCGAGATAAACTACGACGAATTTATCCAAATACTCCATGAAGATTGAGTTCATTAACCGAGAAAAAGTGGCTGGAGCGTTGGTTAAACCGAAGGACATGACGGTGTACTCGTATTGGCCGTAACGAGTAACAAAGGCCGTTTTAGGAATGTCCCCGTTTCTGATTTTGATTTGATGGTAGCCCAACCTCAAATCCATCTTGGAGAAGACT
>NW_025229240.1:23597-25944 GCF_018294505.1 Triticum aestivum | reverse complement strand
CCCTAGTCGTAATGGCCGATGCATTGTGGAAGTTATGGCTGGAGTGGAAACCAACGAGGTTGCTCAAGTAAGGCGGTAGCCCTTTGTGCCGATGTCGATGTAGCCGAGAGCGTAGGGTGGTGTAGCTGTGGTCGAGGTAGCCGTGCGAGAGACGCGGTGGTTGATGTCAAGTCGGGGTGGCCGATGTCGTGGTAGTCGTTGTGGAGCCATGAAGAAGAGCGGAGGCGGCGGCCTGAAGAGGAGGCGGCAGCGGCAAGGTTAGGAGCGCGGTGGCTGTGCTCGAAGTAGGCGAGGAAGAACCCAACAGCGTGACGAAAACTAGCGCGGATGGTGGTGTTTCCGCGTATAGGAAGGAGGCATGATGCATACAGCACAGAAGTTGGCGCGCGTGGACTCTGAAGTGGACCGCGTACCGCGGCACTACAGCCCGAAGGGGCGACGTAGCGGCAGCGCGCGGGTCAGGACGATGGCGGGGAAGACCTCAGGGCGGTGGCAGGTACCACGTGACACGCTCGCTACGACCCGACGATGCGACGCAGTGGCAGCACGAGGGTCGGTGCAGCCACGAGCATGGCCTAAGCGGACGGCCTCGGGGCGGCGGTGGACCGCGGGCCGCGGCACTATGGCCCGAAGGTCGACGCAGCGGCAGCGCGCGGGTCGGTGCAGCCGCAGGAAGAACCATGAGACGCTGACAGGGACCGCGTGCCACGCACGCTACAGTCCGATGGGGCGACACAGTGGCAGCGCGAGGGTCGATGCAGCCACAGGAACTGCCTGGAGTGGACGGCCTCGGGACGGCGGTGGACCGCGGGTCTCAGTGGAGAGCACGCGTGGATGGATGCGGGCGTCCCTCTGGAGCCACGGCGACGTGTAGTCACCATCAAGGGTGGAGTAGCTGCGCACAAGGATCGACGGAGCGGTGGGCGACACAAACCGATCTGCGGATTGGAAAACCAAAAAGGAAGATCAATTGATCGGAGAGAGAGAGAAAAATGGATTAATAGATCAGAAAAGAAGACTTTTTAGGACAGTCGATCAACATGATCGGCAGACGAACCTTAGGTATGGGTGACGCGGTCTTCGGTGACGATTATGAAGATCACGGGATAGAGAGAGATTGATGGAATCGATGGTTATATTGCTTGAACCTCGTGGGCGTATATATAATGATACATGACCTATTTAGAGTACAAAACAAGATAGGAATAAATCCTAATCTATCCTATACTTACGTAATAGTCACAATGCTCAACAAGCTCTTCATCACCGCTGCATCAGGGCAGTCCGGTACGAGCACGAGGCCGTGCTTGGCTTGGTCGGCTCTGTTGTCAATCTCTTTCTTTTCTGTGTGTCTGTCTGATCGACTCTTAATAAAAAATATAAAAACTTGTTGCTCTACTCTATGTTATGTGGCATGTGATTTTTTTTATACGTCTTTTGTGCATTGCCCCAGAGGGGCAAATATGATCGCCCATGAACTACTCTCTTCGTTCATTTTTATAAGTCATTTCAGACAACTATTAGGTTACTTTACATGCTGTCTGAAATGTCTTCAAGAACTTGTAAAAGTAAACAGAGGGAGTAGCAAATTTGGCTAAGAGGTAGTTATGTAATATGGAGTAGTTTCTTCGAGGAGCCTCCTGGAGAACTTATCCCTCTTTTACTCGGCGATGTAACTCTTATAGTAACACCGTAATAAAGTGGGGTGATATGTCTCAGAAAAAATGTGGCATTATTTTTTATTATTTTTTTAATTTTTTTTGTGGGTGAACATTATGTGGCATTCGATCAAAGGCGTGGCGCGCAGACCGTCGAAAAACCGTCCGTTGCCTAGCTAGTGACGGACGGCAACTGCAAAGCTGCCGTTGTCGCTGTCGTTCGGGCAGCAGCACTAGCTAGCTAGCTTTGGCCAAGTTGGAGCTGAGCGTCACATGTCCATGGAAGGTACGTGGAGCTGGATCGGTGTGGACTGGAATTGTTGGTCCCGGGCGTGGAGCTTTTGCACGAGTATTCAAAAATCTTTTCCATCCGTGTGTTGTCGACTCGGCACTCAATCGAATGAAAAGGACGGGACGGAACCAGCTGGGCTGGCTGCCCTTTCTTTCCATTCGATGGGATGTGTGCTATAAAAGAGGACACGGAAGAGATCCAACACAGAGGGAATATTTGGATGAATTTCTTAGAAAGAAAGACCCCGTAATGGGAAGGTGCGGCAAGACCAATTAACTAAAGTCAAAGATTTCTTGATAAAAAATTACATGCAAAGACCACATAATGGGAAGGTACGCATGGATCGGCTACAACACACATGCAGCGTGCATATGCCCTACGCATAGCGGTTTTTTTT
>NW_025229240.1:22388-23587 GCF_018294505.1 Triticum aestivum | reverse complement strand
AATACATGTGCGTTGCTACCGGGGTATGTAGACATGGATGGATGGATAGCTAACGTACGTAATGTGCTATCCCCTCTGTCCTGAAATACATGACGTATAAACCAAGTCAAAAAGTCAATGCTTTACAAGGTTTTGACCAAATGTATGTACAAAGCTATTAAGATAAACAATACCAAATCAACATCAATATGTTCATCATTAGATATATTTTCATAATGTATTTTCATTCAAAACTATAGCAAGTTGCTATTTTCTTCTACTCCATGTCACCATCAATTTCTAAATATAAGTCATTTTAAAGATTTCAATACAGGCAACATGGTAGCAAAATGAGTGAATCTATGCTCTAAAATGCATCTGTATACATCCATATGTAGTCCGTATTGAAATATCTAGAATGTCTTATATTAAAAACAGATGGAGTATATATTTGGTCAAACTTAGAAAGCATTGAGTTTTTGACTAAATGTATGTGCCAATGTAGGTAGCTAGTGCCATGGAGGCATGTGTACGAAGGGCACATATTAAGCAAAACACATTGTACGTGGTGCATCGGTTGAGGATAATGTGTACTGATCCATAGCCAGTATGCGTTTTGGACTGTGTAGGCTAGCATGCATGTGTAGTACTTCCTCCGTTTCTCTTCTTTAGAGATTTCTACATGAACTCCATATGATTGCATATAGACGTGTTTTAGAGTGTAGATTCACTCATCTTACTTTGTATGTAGCACATATCAGAATCTCTAAAAAGACATAGATTTGGGAACTGAGGAAGTACTCCTTTTGTAAAGAAAAATAAGAGCATTTAGATCGCTAAGTAGTGTTCTAAATATTCTTATATTTCTTATGGAGGGAGTATGTAGTGTGCTAGCTACCACGCACGTGTCGTGACGGGGCTGCAAGGACGGCCATGTAGTCATTGGTATCGGCCTTGTGGCAGCCTCAGATCGATTGACGCCTAGGTAGCTAGCTCTGTTAGGATAGAGAGGGATTGGTGAATGGTTATATTGCTTGAGCCTCGTGGGCTTATATATAGTGAGTACATGACCACTTGGAATACAAGACAAGGTAGAGATAAATCTTAGTCTATCCTATACTTCCTAGTAGTCACGATAGTCAACATCCCCCCACAGTCACAGCGGTAGCAATGCAGACGGTGAGACTGGAGAAGAATCCAAAGGTAAGCCGACAGACACC
>NW_025229240.1:13982-20668 GCF_018294505.1 Triticum aestivum | reverse complement strand
CTGTCTGAAATGTCTTCAAGAACTTGTAAAAGTAAACAGAGGGAGTAGCAAATTTGGCTAAGAGGTAGTTATGTAATATGGAGTAGTTTCTTCGAGGAGCCTCCTGGAGAACTTATCCCTCTTTTACTCGGCGATGTAACTCTTATAGTAACACCGTAATAAAGTGGGGTGATATGTCTCAGAAAAAATGTGGCATTATTTTTTATTATTTTTTTAATTTTTTTTGTGGGTGAACATTATGTGGCATTCGATCAAAGGCGTGGCGCGCAGACCGTCGAAAAACCGTCCGTTGCCTAGCTAGTGACGGACGGCAACTGCAAAGCTGCCGTTGTCGCTGTCGTTCGGGCAGCAGCACTAGCTAGCTAGCTTTGGCCAAGTTGGAGCTGAGCGTCACATGTCCATGGAAGGTACGTGGAGCTGGATCGGTGTGGACTGGAATTGTTGGTCCCGGGCGTGGAGCTTTTGCACGAGTATTCAAAAATCTTTTCCATCCGTGTGTTGTCGACTCGGCACTCAATCGAATGAAAAGGACGGGACGGAACCAGCTGGGCTGGCTGCCCTTTCTTTCCATTCGATGGGATGTGTGCTATAAAAGAGGACACGGAAGAGATCCAACACAGAGGGAATATTTGGATGAATTTCTTAGAAAGAAAGACCCCGTAATGGGAAGGTGCGGCAAGACCAATTAACTAAAGTCAAAGATTTCTTGATAAAAAATTACATGCAAAGACCACATAATGGGAAGGTACGCATGGATCGGCTACAACACACATGCAGCGTGCATATGCCCTACGCATAGCGGTTTTTTTTTATCATATGTATGTTTTTTTACCAATTCTAAAACAAATTAAGTGATACTAATTATTCGATTGATTATTTTAAAACAACACCCAAACTTTTTACTAATTCTAAAATAATTACAGATGAGTGATACTAATTATTCATATGATTATTTTAAAACAACACCCAAACGAATTCTACAAAAAAAATAAAAAATCGACCGGCTGAGATTTATTACTCATTTAAATCACTAGTAGAAAAAGGGTCAAACGTGAAGCACATTAGTGCCGGTTTGTATTTGAGCCGGCACAAATGTATACATTAGTGCCGGTTCCAACGGCTAGCCGGGCCGCTGTCATTAGTACCGGTTTGTGGCTAACCTTTAGCACCGGTTCGTGCCACGAACCGGTACTAATGAGAGTGGTGGCAGGATGTTGTCAGTCTGGGCCCCCTCCAGCACCTTTAGTACCGGTTCTTGGCACGAACCGGTACTAAAGGTCGTCCTACATAAACCCTTCGTCCACCCGAGCTCGCTGTTCTTCCCCTTTCCCCTCTCCTCTTTGTTCTTCCCCTCTTCCTCTCGAGCTCATCACACATTTTGCCCAAAATTTGTCAAGATTTGAAGGCCCCGATCCATTCAAATGATCACAAAGGTTAGCAACTTTGTCCTTTCATCTCTCATTGCTATATTAGCTCTTGCAATGCTTTATATAGTTATTAATTTGTGAGTTTAGTAATTTGGGAGGAAATATATATATATATATATGTGCTAGTATTTGATTTATATGCAATTTGAGGTTAAAATAACACTTAGTTTGCATATGTAGGTGTGGTTTACTTAGTGTCTTCTAAATCTCCGTCGTAACCACCGTCGATCGTCCGCACCGTCCCGTCGCCGGCACCACCTTGTGGTGAGCCTCTTGTTCATGAAATTTTATATAAAAAATTGATGTTTGTGTGATTTGGATATATAGTTACTCGTATAATAATTATCTTACCCGTACGTTGTTTGTTATACATAGTGCCATGGTTTTGATATCCGTCCCCGTCGGCCCTCGTCCTTGTTATGATTCGGATGTGGTATATTCTCTTTTAAAACTATTTGTTGCATTTCGTGTTTATGACAAATTATGCCCATCAAGTTGACATAGATATTTTTATCTAGGAGGTATGTGAACCGGAAATTCCAACCGACCCTATTGTCGAGAGGTTAAATTTAGTTGAAAGAGAAAACGAGTACTTGAAAGAAAAATTGAAAAGAATTGAGGGGGAGAAGATGGAATTGGAGTTACATGTTGCCGATGTTGTCGATGATCACAAGATCAAGAAGGAGAAAATGCGCTTGAAGATTAGAAAGATTAGAAAATATGCCATCGATAGTGAGGCTTGGTATCATTATGCTGTTGGATCAATTGTTACCTTAGTTGCGATCTTGATCGCATTTGTTGTTGCATTTAAATGCTTTAGCTAGAGAGTTATTTGTTTGTTGCATTTAAGTGTTGTATGAACTTTATGTATGAACTTTATGTATGAACTTGTATGAACTTTATGTATGAACTTGTATTAATTTGGTCTATTCGGTGTTGTGTAATGAAGATGAGCCGGCAATGGATGTACGATGACCGATGCTCTCCCCAGTTCGTTGAGGGCGTGCATACTTTTCTGCTTGCGGCTGAGGCAAACAAGCGGGCGGATGGTTTTATGCCTTGTCGTGCTGGCTGTAAGAATGGTCGCAATTACTCTACGTCAAGAACCATTCACATCCACCTGTTTGAGTCCGGTTTCATGCCCCACTATAATGTTTGGACCAAGCACGGAGAAAGTGGGGTTATGATGGAAGACAATGAAGAAGAAGAGGACGACGACGGCTATCCTGGCCATGGGTTCCCTGAATACGATGATACAACAATGGGGGAAGAAGCTGAGCCGGTAATGCGGGAAGAAGCTGAGCCGGCAATGCGGGAAGAAGCTGAAGAAGAGGCATCAAATGAGCCCGTTGATGATCTAGGTCGGGCCATTGCCGATGCAAAGAAAAACTGCGCAAGTGATTTGGAGAAGAAGAAGTTGCAGCGCATGTTAGAGGATCACAAAAAATTGTTGTACCCGAATTGCGTAGGTGACAAGAAAAAGTTGGGCACCACATTGGAATTGCTGCAATGGAAGGCAGAGAATGGTGTATCTGACAAAGGATTTGGAAAGTTGTTGGTAATGATAAAGGATATGCTTCCAAAGGACAACGAATTGCCCGAGAGTACGTACGAAGCAAAGAAGGTTGTCTGCCCTCTAGGGTTAGAGGTGCAGAAGATACATGCATGCCCTAATGATTGCATCCTCTACCGCGGTGAGTACGAGGATTTGAACGCTTGCCCGGTATGTGGTGCATTGCGCTATAAGATCAGCCGCGATGAGCATGGTGATGTCGAGGGCAAGCGCCCCAGGAAGAAGATTCCTGCCAAGGTGATGTAGTATTCTCCTATAATACCACGGTTGAAACGTTTGTTCCAAAACAAAGAGCATGCCAAGGCGATGCGATGGCACAGAGAAGACCGTAAGAAAGACGGAAAGTTGAGAGTACCCGCTGACGGGTCGCAGTGGAGAAAAATCGAAAGAAAGTACGAGAAGGAGTTTGCAGATGATGCAAGGAGCGTATGGTTTGGTCTAAGCGCAGATGGCATTAATCCTTTTGGGGAGCAGAGCAGCAACCATAGCACCTGGCCTGTGACTCTATGTTTGTATAACCTTCCTCCTTGGTTGTGCATGAAGCGGAAGTTCATTATGATGCCAGTGCTCATCCAAGGCCCTAAACAACCCGGCAACGACATTGATGTGTATCTAAGGCCATTAGTTGAAGAACTCTTACAACTGTGGAATAGAACAGGTGTACGTGCATGGGATGAGTACAAACAGGAAGAATTTGACCTAAAGGCATTGCTGTTCGTGACCATCAATGATTGGCCTGCTCTCAGTAACCTTTCAGGACAGACAAACAAGGGATACCACGGATGCACGCACTGTTTGGATGATACCGACAGTATATATTTGAATAGTTGTAAGAAGAATGTGTACCTGGGACATCGTCGATTTCTTTCGAGCAGGCATCCCGTAAGAAAGAAAGGCAAGCATTTCAAAGGTGAGGCGGATCACCGGACGAAGCCTCACCACCGTACTGGTGCTGATGTACATGATATGGTCAAGGATTTGAAGGTGATATTTGGAAAGGGTCCTGGCGGACAATCTGTTCCAAAGGACGCTGACGGACGCGCACCCATGTGGAAGAAGAAATCTATATTTTGGGACCTGCCATATTGGAAAGACCTAGAGGTCCGCTCCGCAATCGACGTGATGCACGTGACGAAGAATCTTTGCGTGACCCTGCTTGGCTTCTTGGGCGTGTATGGGAAGACAAAAGATACACCTGAGGCACGGGAGGACCAGCAACGTATGCACGGAGAAGACGGCATACATCAGGGTCATGCAAGCTGCGCTCTTACCAAAGAAGAGAAGGAAATCTTCTTTGAATGCCTGCTCAGTATTAAGGTACCGTCTGGCTTCTCGTCGAATATAAAGGGAATAATAAACATGGCAGAGAAAAAGTTCCAGAACCTAAAGTCTCATGACTGCCACGTGATTATGACGCAACTGCTTCCGGTTGCATTGAGGGGGCTTCTACCGGAAAACGTTCGATTAGCCATTCTGAAGTTATGTGCATTTCTCAATGCAATCTCTCAGAAGGTAATCGATCCAGAAATCATACCAAGGTTACAGAATGATTTGGTGCAATGTCTTGTCAGTTTCGAGTTGGTGTTTCCACCATCCTTCTTCAACATCATGACACACGTCCTAGTTCATCTGTGCCAAGAGATTAACGTTTTGGGTCCTGTATTTCTACACAATATGTTCCCCTTTGAGAGGTTCATGGGAGTCTTAAAGAAATATGTTCATAATCGTGCTAGGCCAGAAGGAAGCATCTCTAAGGGCCATCAAAATGAGGAGGTCATTGAGTTTTGTATTGACTTTATTCCTGACCTTAAGCCGATTGGTGTTCCTGAATCGCGGCATAAGGGCAGACTGGATGAAAAAGGCACGCTAGGAGGGGAACAAATAATATGTATGGACGGACATTCTCTCACTGAAGCACACTACATAGTTTTACAGAATTCCGCCTTGGTGGCTCCGTATATGGATGAACACAAGAATTTGCTACGCTCCAAACACTCGGAGCGGTCTGATGACTGGATTACACGTGAACAAACCAGGAGTTCGCTAGTTGGTTGCAGACACGTACCATGCATGACACCTCTATTGAAGATGACATGTACTTGCTGTCCCAGTTACCATCTTCGAATATAATGACTTTCAAAGGGTACGAGATAAATGGTAATACATTTTACACGATCGCCCAAGATAAGAAGAGCACCAACCAAAACAGTGGTGTCCGCTTTGATGCAGAAACCAAGACGGGAAAGAAAACATATTATGGTTATATACAGGACATATGGGAACTTGACTATCGACGTGGTTTAAAGGTCCCTTTGTTTCGGTGCAAATGGGTCAATATAACACGAGGCGGGGTAACAGAAGACCCGCAGTACGGAATGACAACAGTGGATCTCAACAATCTTGCGTATGCAGACGAACCATTCGTCCTAGCCAATGATGTGGCACAGGTTTTCTATGTGAAGGACATGTCTACCAAGCCAAGAAAAAGAAAATATAAGGAAGCGAATGCATCGTACGATGAGCCAAAGCGGCACATAGTTCTTTCTGGGAAGAGAAACATCGTGGGAGTGGATGACAAGACAGACAAGTCAGAAGATTATAAAAAGTTTGATGAAATTGCTCCATTCACAGTGAATATTGACCCGAGCATCCCGTTAAGTGATGAAGATTTTCCATGGTTACGGTGCAAAGGGACACACGGGAAGAAAAAGTTTCACACCCAAAGATCTGGGATGTGATCGGCTTCACTAGCTATCATCACTTTCTTCTGTGTTTCGCACCGAGAGGGGAATCTCTGTAATAGTTAGGGTAGTTATGTGTTTTGGCATTTGAAACGCGAAGAAATTTTATGTGCAAACAAATTCTTTCATGCCTTTACTGATTTTTAAAGTTAAGTTATTCACAAACTAGTGATTCACACTAATTTCAAATAATTCAAAATTTAAACTATTCAAATTTGAAAACTACGGGCACTAACAGAAAGTTTGTAATTTTTTGTACCTAAAACAAAAATGTTCACAAAAAAACTCTAAATACACAAAAAAACACAAAAATAAATAAAGCAAAAAAATAATAAAAAAACCCTAACAGAAAGTTTGTAATTTTTTGTACCTAAAACAAAAATGTTCATAAAGAAACTCTAAATACACAAAAAAAACAACACAAAAATAAATAAAGCAAAAAATAAAATAAAAAAGCCCGCCTACTAGGCCAGAGCGGCCTGCATACGACTAGAAACCCAACCTGTCGTTGGGCCAGGATGCAGGCCTGCAAAGGCCAAGTGGGCCCACAGGGCTGCAAAGAACACGTAGGCCCAGTAAGCCTGCTTTGGAGAGGAGCTCGAGAGAGCGACCGCACGGGGGTTTATAAACCAGTGCGGTCGCCCCTCGGCTAGCGAGGTGAGACTAAACTTGCCGCACCGCACCTGCGCCAGCGCACCCCCTTTAGTACCGGCTCGTGGCACAAACCGGTACTAAAGGGGGGGCCTTTAGTACCGGTTTGTGCCACCACCCGGTACTAAAGGGGGTCGCTTCCCGCCGCTTGGCCTGGCCAAAACAGGCCTTTAGTACCGGTTGGTGGTTCCAACCGGTACTAAAGGTGCCTTCTATATATACAACGGCTACGAAAATTTCAGTTTCCCTCTCTGTTCGTTCCTCTGTTTCCGTCTCCGTCGCCGTCGCCGCCGC
>NW_025229240.1:3123-13606 GCF_018294505.1 Triticum aestivum | reverse complement strand
CGCCCGCTGTGAGCCCTCCCCGAGCCCGTACACACACACACACACAAGCATGTTTAATTAGTTTAGATAATTAGTCTTTAATTAGTTTAGATTATTTAGATTATTATTTTGTATGTTTAATTAGTTTAGATAATTAGTGTTTAATTAGTACACACACGTATTTTGTATGTTTAATTAGTTTAGATTATTTAGATTATTATTTTTTCACTATTATATATGTATGAATGCATGTTAGATGGATATAATTAGTGTTTAATCAGTTAGAAATTAGTGTTATATAGAAATGTTAGAAATTAGTGTTATATAGAAATGTTAGAAATGTTAGAAATATTAGTGTTATTTAGATTATTTAGATTAGCATAATTAGTGTTATATAGAAATGTTAGAAATTTTAGTTATCAAAATCCAATCATTAAAAAAATGTTACTTTTTGCGGGCATATAGCTAGTATTTTTTCTCGACGATGCCCGGCCCGCATCCTCGCCGTCGACCCATCCGCGACGACGTCCAGCCGACCCATGTCCGGGACTGGGCTCCGCCGGGCTGGCACTGGGATGTGCTGCCTGGAGGGGCGCGCCGCTTGATGAGGAACCCGGCCCCGGGTCCCGTCGTCGACCCTGATCTCGTTTGGTGGCGTTCGCGTGGGCCAGTTTCGGTGCGGAGGGACCCGGCCCCGCCGGAGGTGGTACGTCGCCGTGTCAGGGAGGAGGACGAGCACGTCCATCGCTACATGGTTGCGTTAGAGGGCGGCAGGTTTTCCAATACCTGGCAGTATCTTCGGGGATCTCACTTCAGCTATGATCCTGTGAGGGTTCCTTCTCTTTGGGTGTCCACCGCCCGCGCCGCAGGAACCGCGGGTGTCCTAGATTCTTCTATAGTATTCGATCTTTAATTAGCTAGCCAGTGATGTACTATTCAATATTATATATTATTCGAGACGATGTATTTGAGATTATATCTATTATTCTAGACGAAGTATTCGTGATTATATCTATTATTCGAGACGATGTAATTTGAATACTAAATTGTTTTATATTTCTTTTGAATTAGTTAAATAAAAGCTATGGCAGACAATACCGATAGAGAGGGAGAACAGACCATGTTCGATATGATACGCGGGCCAAATGATGATCAGAATGAAGAAGATTATGACGGCTCTGAATTTCTAAACAACACCGGAGAGGGTGATATGATATTCGATCGCGACGACCGAATTGATGAAGTCATGAACTACGATTATGACGATGACGAAGAAGATGTTGATCCTGAAACAACAAAGACCGGCGAGGTATATATATTTATATAAGCAGGTATCTGGTGATCATCACATGTTTTAAATGACTTGAAGATATATTAACGAATCGATCTTTGTTCTTTCAGCCATCCGGATCGAGCAAATCTTCAGGCAAAAGGACGAAACGAGGCCCGAACAAAAAGTTGAAGGAGGGCGTAAAGTACAATATCGAGGCAGTCAGACCTAATGGCGAACCATTAGCGCCTAAGAAGATTGCGAACAAGTTCATTCGTCAGTGTGGAGTTCTTGTGAAGGACCAACTCTCGATCTCCCTTCAAGAATGGAGAGAGCCAGCAAAAGACAAAAGACAAAAAGGCAAAGAGGACGCTACTCCACGTTCAGATGTTACTTTTGTCGACAAGAATCAAAAAGATCTGCTTTGGGATACTCTCATGGAACATTTCACCCTACCAGATCATTTCACAGAAGCAGATGTGCAGAAAGTCAAGGACGCTGCTCTTAGGAAGATGGCGGTTGCATTCAAGAACCACAAGAATCGTGAATGGGACAAGTACGTCAAGGGAGGAAGGAAGACTCCAGTATTCGAGGGAACACTAGAGAACCAACGTGCTCATTGGGACGATTTCGTGAAATTCAAGGATTCGGAATTAGCTAAGGAACGGTCGAGAATAAACAAGAAGAATGCCGGAAAAAAGGATAAGTTCCATAAGCTGGGGCCAGGTGGCTATGCGGTGGCAATGCCTAAGTGGGATAAGTCTGAGAAAGAGATGGAGGATGCAGGTGCCACTCCGGTTACTAAGAGCTGGCCCCCCAGGGTCAGGACTTGGTTCTATGCACATGGGGGGAGTTGGACCCGAAGACAGGCAATGTTTCAACGAGGGCAAGTCTGAAGGGAGCCGACGATGCGATACTTGTTGCAATAGAAGAGGCACGATCGGGGGTGTTCCAGCCCAACAGAGAGAACGACGAGCTTACGCGTGCCCTGGGAAATCCTGAACACCCGGGAAGAACACAAGGCAAGGGCGCTATTCCATGGTATGAGGGGTTCTCAGACTGGAACACCGACTACAAAACCCGTGCGAGAAAGAAGATTGCGGAGGAGAAGAAGAGGAAGATTGAGGAGGAGCAGAGGAAGCGAGACTATGAACGCCTTCAAGGCCTAGAAGCAAGTCAAGCGGAATTGGTAGTCAAATTCCAGCGGCAGCAGGAGCAGATCGACTCACTTACCCAGCAAAGGGGGTCTCAGCAGCTGCAGCAGCTAGCGAATGATCCAGCATTGGATAGCACCGCCCCATCCATGCCGAGAAGCAGCGTGGGTTCCGCCCCAGACGACGCAATGCTGGGTGGATACCCCGTGGATGACATCACGGAGAACACTAGCTGCGAGCTACACGTCAAAATGAAAAACATATCTATGAAGGTGGCGGACGCCGTTGCTTTTACAAATCCCCCCGAGGCAACCTTCCATTGCAACCCGATTCCAGCAGGCTGTGCTCGTGTCTTGGTTGATGAGGTGGTGGACCCATATTCGGAGCTAGAGCTTGACTATCCTGGAGGTGACGACGAGTGCTTTCTCGGAGACGCCAAACATCGTATCATCCTATGGAAAAAGGATTGCATCATCATTCGAAGGTCCGACACCGCGTCAGCCGACTCCTCGTCGAAGTCCGCCACCGAGTCAGCAGTCTCCCGATGCTGCAAGTCCACCAAGTCCGGCAATGTATCAGGCCACTCCTCCTCCTCCAAGTCCGCCACAGCGTCAGACATCCACTCCTCCTCCAAGTCCGGCACAAGCTCAGGCCACTCCTCCTCCAAGTCCGGCACAGCTTCAGGCGGCCACTCCTTCTCGTCCAACTCAGCCCCGTCAGCCGTCTCCGCCGCCTCAGCAATCACAGAAGAGACACCCCGCAGCTATGGTGCGTAGCGGTACGAGTCGAGGTAGTATAGGAAGTACAAGCAGAGGCAAGCGATATAAATATGGTCCAAGCCTCACGCCTCTTCCGCAGAGGGCTTATGACAGGTCTGAGGAGGAAATCGCAGCCATATCCAAGTCCGAGGTGGAAGCCCATTTTGCACCGAAACCGCCAACACCGCCAAGGGAGAAAGTGCCTGAGGAAACGATTGACCATTTCATTCGTATGGCTCAACCACCAGCTCCTGAACCTGTTGACACAGACTATGAGCGCCACATCAGGAAGTTAAATCGAGCATGTGTACGTAAGGAGGCGAGCTCGGGATCGAGCAAACAAGAAGCATCTGTCAAAAAATGCGGGAAAACCATTCCCCGGCTGGGAGAACAGGCGGCGCAATCGATCCCCTCGCTTGTTGTGCCAACAGCACGTGACAGTACGCGCGCCCAATATTATTGTGGGCAAACAGTTTACGTCCTGAGGTGGGCAATGTGGTAATAACGGAGGAGCATATAATGCAGGCTGAAGTTCTCAAAATCACTGTTGGACAACTCCTCGAGATCGAGCCCATGTCTGTGCTTAGAGAGGATGAAATAAAACGAAAATATGTCCGGGGCCAACCTTTGGTCGAGCCAGACAAGGTCAAGAACCTCCCAACGAGAATGTATGAATTGCATCAATGGTACATGAACATTACCAAGATTTCCGATCGATTGTCCCTCATGGTGAATGTCAAGAAGGATCATTACTACCATGAGAAAGCTGTGTCCATTGAGTATTCTGAACTGTTTTAGTTATACAATGAAGACGCACTCGACAAATCTATCGTCAGTTGCTATTGTCTGTATGTGATTTCTTTCTGTAATTTAAGTCTCAAGCTAGCTGTAGTGATCCTTATCATTACCTGTAATTATCCTCACTATATTCTTTTCTGTGGTATTATATGCAGGATGAAGATGTATGAAATGAGAAAAGGTGGACGCTATGGCATTGGGTTTATTGACCCAAACACCGTTAATGAATACACATGGAAAATAGATGAACGTCATCAAAAGGCCGTAGAGGACAGCATGCTAGAGTTCTTGAAGCGCCTCAAATACAATGAAGATATACTACTTCCTTACAACTTCCAGTGAGTCACACTGTCTTGTACTACAAATTTTTTGTTTTTGCCTACTAGCTAGCTACATGTTTTTGCTTACATATGCCCGCTTAATTAAGACATGCAAACGTGTGTGCATGCAGATATCACTGGGTCTTGTGTATCATTAAAGTTGACGCTGGAACAGTTGAAATACTGGACTCACTACTCAAAGAAAAAACTGACCATAACATCTTGTTTGGGATAGTCAACAGGTAATTTCAATCATTATTAACTATATATCTTGGCCTATTTAGTTTGTCATTTCATGATATGAACTATTTAATAACCCCTTTATCTATTTTCTTTTTCAGCGGGCAGGGCTTGGGCAAGGTTCATCAGGGTCACGGACGGCGAATGGAAAGAAAAGCTTAAATGGGGAAGACCCAAGGTAAGTAATTAAGTAGTACTAGCTAGCTAGCTGCCATCTCTTTAATTATTATGCTTGATTAATTATTATCTGATCAAATTCCATTCTCGTAAAGGCCGTGAAGCAGGCGCAGGGGACTGATCTGTGTGCATTTTGCGTTTGCGAGAACATTCGCATGATGGCGTCCGTAAGGAGCAGATCTCAAAGACAGGAATGGGTACGCTTGTCAAAACACTATTCACAATTTTTACACCATTATCGATATCTAGTCACACAACTAATACACATGCATATTGATCTCCTTCTTAACAGTTCAGAGAGGTGCGAGCGAAGCTCCTAGAAACGGAGCGCGTAGAAGCACTTCAAGAGGAAATAGCGGGATTTTTGCTCGACCAGGTCATAAATCCGAAGGGAGAATACTATTACCCGCTACCGCCCCAATGAAAACCACTTCCAATTGTCATCGTGCTCCGAAGGCACCAATTAGGCTATAATGTCACTGGCTCCGAAGGCAACATGCATATGTAGGAGAAATTGTATATAGCTATACATGTGTGTATGTGTGAATTAATTAATATGATGGTTTGTGAGACATTGATGATATATATATATATGCATGATTGGTTCTACTAGAAATTCTATTTATATATATATATATATATATATATATATATATATGCATAACGTGTACAATGTGTAGTATCGTAAAATACCAGCAAACGAAAAAGAATTAAAATGGAAACACAAAATTAAATGAAATATGTATTTGGCAACCCTGTGACATATTGCAAAAACGCCACACCGCCTGGATGCCGTCCATTTCAAATCCGACGCACGACCTGGATGCCATCGATTTTTTGATCGTACGGTCGCGATCTCGCCACTGGGTTGCTGGAAACGGAGAAGATGGAGTAGAGACATATTTACGCATGCATGCCACCGCGAAGTGAACGCGTACCGATTCGTTCGACCAAAGTCAAGCGGTTCCTTTCCTCTCTCACCATGCCGCCATAAGATGGAACTCCTGTTCGCCGCCATCGCCAATACTCTGTATTCCTCCACCTCGATCCCATAGCTCGTCCTCAATCTCACCGCCGGCCGGGCCGGTCGTCCCCGTAGACTTCTCCATCAACGCCCAGTCGTTCGACTTCGATCTCAACTCCGCCGCTCATCCTCGACCTCACAGCCGCTCCGCTCGTACACCGCCAGCTTGGCCGCTTTCCCCGTCTGAGCTGACCTCCGAGATCGCCGTTGTTCTGGTTCGCATCTGTGCTCGTCCTTGTTTTGCTTGTTCCTTTTGAGGTGAGCGAGGAAACTCCTCCTTGTAAACACGTCCGAGCTTGTCCTTGCCCTGCTCGCCCCATACAATAGTAGCATTCGTCTGAAGGTGCAGGTGCGGAAGCTAGACATCTCCTTCGTGGACTGATAGGTCCGGGTGATGGCTGCAACCCTCCATTACATCAATCATAAGGTATAAATTCTAGGTAAGATCTGAATTCTAGGTAGGTGAGTTTTCTGAATTTTGTTGTACTAGCA
The DNA here is from genome assembly GCF_018294505.1 of Triticum aestivum. Lineage (NCBI taxonomy): Eukaryota > Viridiplantae > Streptophyta > Magnoliopsida > Poales > Poaceae > Triticum > Triticum aestivum. The sequence continues at coordinate 7,394 of NW_025229240.1, read as the reverse complement.
GAGTAACTAATTCTAGGTGGGTGCTTTTCTGAATTCTGATGTACTAGCAGAGAAGCTAGTAGAGAATAAGCCGCCTGAGTGTGCTGGATCCCCGTGTGCAAAAATGATTGATATATATGCACAGATGTAGAACATGTATCAGTGGCATAACCACATTATTATGATGTATTGCTAATCTGCCTTGACAGAACAGAACATAATCAAGATTATTTGTCGTTGTTCTTTTTCTCAAATTTTATAGTTTCGTCTGATTGAGTATGATTTCTTCTCCACATCTGGACATGATTCAGTTCAGCCATGAGCCATTCATACGATACTCGGCAGTTTTGATTGTCTTCGACGCGCACATGATTAGCTCATAGTTTATACGGTGGGTTATATTTAAGTTGTGAACAAGAAGCTGAAAGTCCAAGCTCTGTTCTGGATGTGACCTTCCTAGACCATCCTGCTGCTAGTTCAAGGAACCATATAATGCTGCCTGGTGAGATTTTTCATCTAGTACATATGCAGAAACTCCATTAGCCTTCTATAAAGTAACATGCTCACATCAGAATGTTTGTTGTGAGAGTACTTGACCTGGGTTAGCATCTTAGCATGACATTCTAAACAAGCAAAATTACATTTTATTTCATTTCTGCTTGACGTGTCATGAACATATATTGCCCATATTAACCAAGTTGTGCCAAATGAGTCCACCATACCTACCTATATGCGGTATTTCTTTGTCGTTCCATCTAAATTTGTATGTGCCAACTCTAATTTTCAAAATAAACTTCTCTTTTGTGTGCCCGTACCGCTCATGAAGCGGCGAGGGGTGCCTGATATTTTCCATGCTAAGTAGGTTATTCTCAAGATGAGTGTTTATTAACTTGTCATTGCACGAGAGTGTGTCGGTAATATGGATGCCCAGTCCCAAAATGCAAAAAAATACTATAATAAATTCCTTTGGTATGTGTTGGTATGGATGAAGGCACCCGTGAATACGGCTAGCCATGAATTGTGAAAGAATGGTGGAAAAGGTAATCAACATTATTTTATGTCGGGGAACCGCCAATGATTTATTTAGCAGGAAAGATATTAGGAACTCTTAGTCGTTTTCGTTGACCGGAAAAGCATGATACGCAAAATAATTTTATCTCTCAATTTAAGCTTTGAGCTCTGGCACCTCTAGAAATCTCTGCTTCCCTCTGCGAATAGCCTATCTATTTATTTTATTTGAGTCTCCGTCTTCTCTTATAAAGCACCAACTACGGAACACTATTATCATACTTGAGCATTGGATGCAGATAATATTTGAGTGTGTTTCATGAATGGATCAATGATTGAGAATAATGGGCTATGGATAACTTTCTTTAGCGTTGATATTTTGAAAGACATGGTTTCTTGTTGATATGCTTGAGTATTAAAGTCTTCATGTCAAAATATAGACTATTGTTTTGAATCATCTAGAAGTCCGTATGTCCGTGCTACAAAGAAAAGAATATATGATGAACATGTTAGGAAACATTCACATCAAGAATTCTTTATCATTTACCAACAAGCATCCTGATCTGAATCACCCATAAGAATGACCTCACTCTTAGAGAAATTAATTTTTAGACTAGAGAGAGCCTAAAAAAAGAGCAAGAGAAACTTTAGATTAGTAAGACACATGTCATTGTTCTCAACCAAAATAATCATGTCATCTGCATACCGGAGATGAGAGATACTAGAGGGAATCAAGTCCGAGATAACATGAGAAATATGACCAATAGCCGCAACGCGGTTTAAAATGTAGCAGAATGCATCAGCCACAAAATTGAATAGTAGGGGAGGAATTGGATCACCCTGTCTAAGGCCATGACCATTTTAAAAGTATGGGCCAACAATCCCATTAAGCGAAACCATGGTGTAGCCCCCACACACCAGCTGCATGAGCCGGTGCACATAGGCCCCATCAAAGCCCTTGGCAAGTAGAATCTCACGTAAAAGAGACTAGTTGACCTAATCATACGCTTTTTAAAATCTAACATAAGAATATTGAAGTTGGTGCCCTTAGTTCTGAGATCATGCAATATTTCATGATGACTGAAAACCCCATCAAGAATGAACCTCCCCTTTGTGAAAGCAGTCTACTGCAAGCCAATCACCCTACGGGCCACCTGAGGGAGACGCGAAGCAAAGCCCTCGGAGGGAAATTTAGCAATAATGTTAATAAGCACAATAGGTCTGAATTGACGGATCGAGCCAGCCCCGTTGACCTTGGGGATCAGCGAGATGATCGTATAATTTAGCCTAGAAGTATCCACCATGCACATCTGAAACATTATTTTTTATACAGGTTAAAAATATATTAAATACATGATTAATATTTTTTCAAACACATATGTTTTGATGCACACTTTTTGTATTCGTCGTATACATTAGGAACATTTCTTATACATGTTTACATTTTCCAAATACATGGTCCATTTTTTTCTAAATACATTTGTAGTGTCTATATTTTCATACACATTGTATAATATTTGTATACTTTTTCACATAATATGATAGGAATAATTTTTATATACATATGTAACATTTTCGTAAAATTTATGTAAAGTCTTTTTTATAAGCGAGACATAGGCACGCCTGCGTGAAGCGTTGTATAGAACCTCCCAATTTTCTCCCTTGTGTTGTAATCCGGATCAAGTTGGGCTGGGCCTGGCCCACCCCTACAAGTTTAGTCGATGTCCGAAGAGGAGGATCGGGGGAGAAAGGGGAAGGGGAGTCGGAGAACGATCTGGCCCGCCCACTCGTGTTATATATATGGCTGGTCTGGTAAGGGAAACCGTCGAGCCAAACAAACCCTAGATAGCCGCTGCCTGCTCTCGTGATCACGTACAACCTGATGGCGCTGCGGTCTCTTCTCAGAAAGATGCCGGCCCTTGGTAGCAGGTCGCTGCCGATGGCCCCCTCTAAGCTGCCCGTGCACGCGCTCTCCCCGGCAGCAGGTTCTCGCCTCTTCCACCATGGTGCTACGGTAAGAAGCTTTGGTCGATTTGCTGCTGTTCCCCGGTCGAGCAAGTTTGCTATTTTCTTTTCTCGTTCATCTAATCTAATCGGAGGATTAAATTACTGCCCTATATGTTTAGGACATGTTTAGATGTGGGAATTATATTATTTTTGTCCAACGGAGTATTGCAAAAATTGTGTTCTTCAAATTTGACTGTCTGGTTGGTTTTGTTACAAACCAAGTTAGATCTGGCCCTATGGTGCGGTTTTGTTATTTGTTTTCTCATTCATCTGATTTATAACTTTTTGGAAAAATCAATCACCGTCGGAGTTATTTTGGGGCACCTCGTGCTTTGGTGTGATTTCTTGCAAACCAAGATAATTTTCTTTTCCTGTTCATTTGATTTAGATCATGCCAGAGAAATCAATCATGGTTCTATTTTTTATTACGTGGATGATTGGATGCGGGTTTTTTCGGCATCCCATGGTTGAGAAAAAAAATCAATAGAGATTTCTTATTCAGATTTCACATAGACCAAATCTCGATCATCTTGAGCGTAGTGGGCATGATTTTTTCACTTCATTGCAACATATTTGTGATGTTCGAGCCTTTCTAATGTTTGCACATGCCCTTAATATTGTAGCAGGGACACATCATGTATTCTGGAGAGTCATTGGCCCGATTGCGGGAGAATACAAAGCTCGAGAAAGCTAGGCTAGAAAAGGACATGATGGAATTAAACAAAAGAATGGAGGATTGGCATAAAATCAATAATAGGTAAATGGCATTATCCTCGCGTGTGATGTATGTTTATTTTTCCATGAATCAAAGATAATCTTGCGTATTATACAGAACATAACAATACCTAAAAAGGCTAAAAGAAAACAATAATATTTATTATTTTGTACACCGTAACATAATTACTTTTTTTATGTGCAGCCATGATTGGCGTCAGGATGAAGACTACATAAATTTCCGCAAGAAACTTCGTAGAATAGAGGTGGCGTGCAATGTTGTTCTTTTGATAACCGTGCCTGGAACTGCTGCAATGCTGTATAATTTATTTTAGTGGTTTTATTATGTTAGGGTTTTATTTGTGATGTGGTTGTAAGTTATTCAGGATTGAGTTATTAATACTTGTTACCTGAGTTTGACTAAACGGACGAATGTGTGGTAAGCACTTATGAACTGAAAATGCAGCTGACTTGCGGTAGTCTTAATTCCCATTACTGATGTCTACAACGTTTACTTTCAAATTGTACAAAGGTTGCTTTTATTTCTTGAAAATATATGATTT
>NW_025229240.1:0-2776 GCF_018294505.1 Triticum aestivum | reverse complement strand
TCGTATTCTATTTCTCTTTTGTTTTATATTGTATGTATACAACATTATACAAGTTTTCATATTGTAGTAATTTAGAGATTGTTATATCATTATGATCATGATGAGTTGGATCATCCTACTAATCTAACTTGATCACTTTGGATCAATCCACTTGAATCTAATTCACGTTCCTTTCACCCAATGATATAATAACTCATCATCATCATAATAACAAGTCATCATTATCATCATAATAATAACAACTCATCATCGTCATCATCTATGAGTCATATAACAACTCATCATTCTAACACTTTCTAGCACATAACTCATCATCATAATAACAACTCATCGTCATCATCATAGTCATAATCAACACTAGCTAATTGTTCTTACTACCTAGGACCTACTCCTCTCTCTTAGGTAAAATAGCATAAAACAGGTAAATCGGTCCATCTCAAAAATGGAGAATGGAGATCCACCTGTCGCAAACTTGTGGCTTGCGCACATTCATGTTGTCTCCAATTTGTTGCCTGGGCGCTTTCATTACTTTGATCCATTCTTTGATCACTAGTGCAGAACCGGGCTATAGCACCGATTCGTAAGGCCCTTTAGTGCCAGTTCTGTAACCGGCACTAAAGGGTGGGGACTAAAGGTCCCCCCCTTTAGTATCGATTCTACACGAACCGCCGCTAAAGGGCCACCACGTGGCACGAGCCAGTGCCGGGGGAGGGGAGCCCTTTAGTACCGGTTGGGTAACACCAACCGGTACTAAAGGATTTTTTTGAATTTTTTTAATAAATAAAAAACAGCCCACCTACTGGGCTGGCGCGGCCTGCATACGACTAGAAACCCAACCTCTAGTTGGGCTAGGATGCAGGCCCGTACGGCCCAGTAGGACCCGCAGGGCAGAAGACTTGCAATAGGCCCACAAAGGCCTGCTTAGAGAGGAGCTCGACACGGTAGCCACGGCAGGGCTTATAAACCGGTGCGAGCTCCTCTCAACTAGCAAGGTGGGACTAAACATTGTGCACGGCGGGTGGCAGCGCACCCCTTTAGTACCGATTGGTGGCACGAACCTGTACTAAAGGGGGGGTCTTTAGTACCGGTTGGAGCCACCAACCCGTACTAAAGGCCAAAACCTCTTTAGTACCGGTTCGTGGCAAGAACCGGTACTAAAGGTTCGCCACGAACCGGTACTAATGAGCGCCGCCCGCCTTGCCGTTGGAACCGGCACTAATGGTCACGTTAGTGCCGGCTCAAATACAAACCGGGACTAATGAGCTGAACTTTAGGCCCTTTTTCTACTAGTGGATATCGAGTCTTTCATCTTTTAAAGAAATTAAGTATGCACTTTGGTAAGCCATCGACGTAAACGGTCGTTGTCGGTGTCAAAACCGGCAAACCTCGGGGTAGTGGGTCCCGAGCTGTGGATCTAGGATCAATGGATAACAAGGGACGACGAACACCGTGTTTACCCAGGTTCGGGCCCTCTCGAAGAGGTAAAACCCTACGTCCTGCTTTGCTTGTATTGATGATATATAGTGGTTTACAGAGTAGATCTACCTCGAGATCAGCATGAGCTAAACCTAAGGCTATGAGAATAATGGATGAAGCTCTCCCCTATAATGACTACAACCCTCGGTTTATATAGACACTGATAGGGTTATGGTTACCGGAGATAGATTACAATTAGGAATTAAAGGGATCCCACACCATAGCTCATAGATCTCCCATCATAGTACGACTCTACCAGTCCGGCCCATGCACAATGGGTCGTCGTCCCGAGGACCCCCTAGTTCATGACTCCCTCAGTAGCCCCCGAACTTGCCACCAACGCCAAGACCTATATCCGTCTTTCATCTCCCCGACCAGTATTCGGCTTGCGGGGAGAGTTCCTTAGCATGCTTCTCCCCTGTTCGGCACCACGTGATGTCCGGAGTCTGAAGCGGCTGCTTTACTTAACACCGAAGGTAGTAATAAAAATATCGCTCAAGCACAAGTAGTGCCTTTATTTGACAACTTTTTCTCCTTCGACGAGGAGTCGCTTCCGGTCATATCACCAAGCAGTTATTGTTTCTCGAAACATGGTTCGAGGCTGACGCCACGCTTGACACGTCCCCTCAAGGTGGAGATCGTATCCTGCCTTTCGGGGGATATGGTTAATGATTTCGATTCCCCTCCCCGCTCATAAAGTTGCGGGGATATCAGGAAGTGGAGAGGCCAATGGCGTGAAAAAAAGGATCTTTGGCCTGCCCACAGTCTGTAAAGGGGGGCCACCACAGTTTGCATCCCACGCCCTCTCATTCCTTCCGCATCCGCCATTCTTCCAGAGCTCCAGTGCCCCTCCTCTCTCCACTCTCACAGTGAATCCAACTTAACCTCCTTCGACCATGGCAGGATCTGGCGCCAACGGGAAGTGGGAGGCCTCCTCCATCACCAATGAGGACATCATGAAGCTGAAGGAGGCCCGCTACTTGTTGGCCAATGTTGCCCATCGGTCCCCTGAAGTGGGCTAGATCATCCCTACGCCCGAGCCAGGCGAGAAAGGGTAGTATTTCTCCCCCATTTCCTCAGGGGGCTAGGATTTCCCCTGCATCCCTTTGTGTGGGGGCTAATGTTCTACTATGGGCTAGATTTCCACGATCTCGCCCCCAACTCCCTCCTTCATATCTCGACCTTCATGATCGTCTGCGAGGCGCTCCTCCGCGTCCAACCACACTTCGGCTTGTGGCTGAAGGTATTCAATGTGAAGCCAAGGTGGTCGGCGGTGAGCACGTGGACTGTGCCGAGGCCA
>NW_025229239.1:19875-25980 GCF_018294505.1 Triticum aestivum | reverse complement strand
TGCGCTTACGTGTCGGTCATCAACAATCACAGTTTGGGCCGATTCTGGCCCGTTTCTTGGACTACTACTCTATTTTGGGGTCACAGAGTCATTTCCATGATTGACGAACCCCAGGGCGCGTTTACGTGTCGGTCATCAACACTCACATATTTGGCCGAATCGTGTCCGTTTCGTGCACTATTACTCATCGTTTTGGAGACCCAGAGGGATTTCCACGATTGATGAACCCCGGGGTGCATTTATGTGTCTTTCGTCAACACTCACAGTTTTGGCCAATTCTGACATGTTTCGTGGACTATTACTCACGGTTTTGGGGTCCCGAAGTGATTTCCATAGTTGTTGAACTCCAAGGTGTGCTTACGTGTTAGTCATCAACACTCGCAGTTTTGGCCGATTCTGGCCCATTTCATGGACTATTACTCACCGTTTTGGGGTCCCAAAGCGATTTCCATGGTTGTCGAATTCCAAGGTGCGCTTACATGTCGGTCATCAACAATCATAGTTTGGGCCGATTCTGGCCCGTTTCTTGGACTATTACTCTATTTTGGGGTCTTGGAGTCATTTCGATGATTGACGAACCCTTGGTGCGTTTACGTGTCGGTGATCAACACTCACATATTCGGCCGATTCTAGTCCGTTTTGCACACTATCACTCAGCATTTTGGGGACCTAGAGCAATTTCCACGATCGGTGAACCCCGGGGTTCGTTTATGTGTCCGTCATCAACACTGAGAGTTTTGGCCAATTCTGACGGGTTTCGTGGACTATTACTCACTGTTTTGGGGTCCCGAAGCGATTTCCATAGTTGTTGAACCCCAAGGTGTCCTTACGTGTTGGTCATCAACACTCGCAGTTTTGGCCGATTCTGGCCCATTTCATGGACTATTACTCACTGTTTTGGGGTCCCGAAGCGATTTCCATAGTTGTTGAACTCCAAGGTGTGCTTACGTGTTGGTCATCAACACTCATAGTTTTGGTTGATTCTGGCCCGTTTCATGGACTATTACTCACCGTTTTGGGGTCCCGAAGCGATTTCCATGGTTGTCGAACTCCAAGGTGCGCTTACGTGTCGGTCATCAACAATCACAGTTTGGGCCGATTCTGGCCCGTTTCTTGGACTACTACTCTATTTTGGGGTCACAGAGTCATTTCCATGATTGACGAACCCCAGGGCGCGTTTACGTGTCGGTCATCAACACTCACATATTTGGCCGAATCGTGTCCGTTTCGTGCACTATTACTCAGCGTTTTGGAGACCCAGAGGGATTTCCACGATTGATGAACCCCGGGGTGCATTTATGTGTCTTTCGTCAACACTCACAGTTTTGGCCAATTCTGACATGTTTCGTGGATTATTACTCACGGTTTTGGGGTCCCGAAGTGATTTCCATAGTTGTTGAACTCCAAGGTGTGCTTACGTGTTGGTCATCAACACTCGCAGTTTTTGCCGATTCTGGCCCGTTTCATGGACTATTACTCACCGTTTTGGGGTCCCAAAGCGATTTCCATGGTTGTCGAATTCCAAGGTGCGCTTACATGTCGGTCATCAACAATCACAGTTTGGGCCGATTCTGGCCCGTTTCTTGGACTATTACTCTATTTTGGGGTCTTGGAGTCATTTCGATGATTGACGAACCCTTGGTGCGTTTACGTGTCGATGATCAACACTCACATATTCGGCCGATTCTAGTCCGTTTTGTGCACTATCACTCAGCGTTTTGGGGACCTAGAGCAATTTCCACGATCGATGAACCCCGGGGTTTGTTTATGTGTCCGTCGTCAACACTGAGAGTTTTGGCCAATTCTGACGGGTTTCGTGGACTATTACTCACCGTTTTGGGTTCCCTAAGCGATTTCCATAGTTGTTGAACCCCAAGGTGTCCTTACGTGTTGGTCATCAACACTCGCAGTTTTGGTTGATTCTGGCCCGTTTCATGGACTATTACTCACCGCTTTAGGGTCCCGAAGCGATTTCCATGGTTGTCGAACTCCAAGGTGCGCTTACGTGTCGGTCATCAACAATCACAGTTTGGGCCGATTCTGGCCCGTTTCTTGGACTACTACTCTATTTTGGGGTCTCGGAGTCATTTCCATGATTGACGAACCCCAGGGTGCGTTTATGTGTCGGTCATCAACACTCACATATTTGGCCGAATCGTGTCCGTTTCGTGCACTATTACTCAGCGTTTTGGAGACCCAGAGGGATTTCCACGATTGATGAACCCCGGGGTGCATTTATGTGTCTGTCGTCAACACTCACAGTTTTGGCCAATTCTGACATGTTTCGTGGACTATTACTCACGGTTTTGGGGTCCCGAAGTGATTTCCATAGTTGTTGAACTCCAAGGTGTGCTTACGTGTTGGTCATCAACACTCGCAGTTTTGGCCGATTCTGGCCCGTTTCATGGACTATTACTCACCGTTTTGGGGTCCCAGAGCGATTTCCATGGTTGTCGAATTCCAAGGTGCGCTTACATGTCGGTCATCAACAATCACAGTTTGGGCCGATTCTGGCCCGTTTCTTGGACTACTACTCTATTTTGGGGTCTTGGAGTCATTTTGATGATTGACGAACCCTTGGTGCGTTTACGTGTCGGTGATCAACACTCACATATTCGGCCGAATCTAGTCCGTTTTGTGCACTATCACTCAGCGTTTTGGGGACCTAGAGCAATTTCCACGATCGATGAACCCCGGGGTTCGTTTATGTGTCCGTCGTCAACACTGAGGGTTTTGGCCAATTCTGACATGTTTCGTGGACTATTACTCACGGTTTTGGGGTCCCGAAGCGATTTCCATAGTTGTTGAACTCCAAGGTGTGCTTACGTGTTGGTCATCAACACTCACAGTTTTGGTTGATTCTGGCCCGTTTCATGGACTATTACTCACCGTTTTGGGGTCCCGAAGCGATTTCCATGGTTGTCGAACTCCAAGGTGCGCTTACGTGTCGGTCATCAACAATCACAGTTTGGGCCGATTCTGGCCCGTTTCTTGGACTACTACTCTATTTTGGGGTCTCGGAGTCATTTCCATGATTGACGAACCCCAGGGCGCGTTTACATGTCGGTCATCAACACTCACATATTTGGCCGAATCGTGTCCGTTTCGTGCACTATTACTCAGCGTTTTGGAGACCCAGAGGGATTTCCACGATTGATGAACCCCCGGGTGCATTTATGTGCCTGTCGTCAACACTCACAGTTTTGGCCAATTCTGACATGTTTCGTGGACTATTACTCACGGATTTGGGGTCCCGAAGCGATTTCCATAGTTGTTGAACTCCAAGGTGTGCTTACGTGTTGGTCATCAACACTCGCAGTTTTGGCCGATTCTGGCCCGTTTCATGGACTATTACTCATCATTTTGGGGTCCCAAAGTGATTTCCATGGTTGTCGAATTCCAAGGTGCGCTTACATGTCGGTCATCAACAATCACAGTTTGGGCCGATTCTGGCCCGTTTCTTGGACTACTACTCTATTTTGGGGTCTTGGAGTCATTTCGATGATTGACGAACCCTTGGTGCGTTTACGTGTCGGTGATCAACACTCACATATTCGGCCGATTCTAGTCCGTTTTGTGCACTATCACTCAGCGTTTTGGGGACCTAGAGCAATTTCCACGATCGATGAACCCCGGGGTTCGTTTATGTGTCCGTCGTCAACACTGAGAGTTTTGGCCAATTCTGACATGTTTCGTGGACTATTACTCACGGTTTTGGGGTCCCGAAGCGATTTCCATAGTTGTTGAACTCCAAGGTGTGCTTACGTGTTGGTCATCAACACTCACAGTTTTGGTTGATTCTGGCCCGTTTCATGGACTATTACTCACCGTTTTGGGGTCCCGAAGCGATTTCCATGGTTGTCGAACTCCAAGGTGCGCTTACGTGTCGGTCATCAACAATCACAGTTTGGGCCGATTCTGGCCCGTTTCATGGACTACTACTCTATTTTGGGGTCTCGGAGTCATTTCCATGATTGACGAACCCCAGGGCGCGTTTACGTGTCGGTCATCAACACTCACATATTTGGCTGAATCGTGTCCGTTTCGTGCACTATTACTCAGCATTTTGGAGACCCAGAGGGATTTCCACGATTGATGAACCCCGGGGTGCATTTATGTGTCTGTCGTCAACACTCAGAGTTTTGGCCAATTCTGACATGTTTCGTGGACTATTACTCACGGATTTGGGGTCCCGAAGCGATTTCCATAGTTGTTGAACTCCAAGGTGTGCTTACGTGTTGGTCATCAACACTCGCAGTTTTGGCCGATTCTGGCCCGTTTCATGGACTATTACTCACCGTTTTGGGGTCCCAAAGCGATTTCCATGGTTGTCGAATTCCAAGGTGCGCTTACATGTCGGTCATCAACAATCACAGTTTGGGCCGATTCTGGCCCGTTTCTTGGACTATTACTCTATTTTGGGGTCTTGGAGTCATTTCGATGATTGGCGAACCCTTGGTGCGTTTACGTGTCGGTGATCAACACTCACATATTCGGCCGATTCTAGTCCGTTTTGTGCACATCACTCAGCGTTTTAGGGACCTAGAGCAATTTCCACGATCGATGAACCCCGGGGTTCGTTTATGTGTCCGTCGTCAACACTGAGAGTTTTGGCCAATTCTGACATGTTTCGTGGACTATTACTCACGGTTTTGGGGTCCCGAAGCGATTTCCATAGTTGTTGAACTCCAAGGTGTGCTTACGTGTTGGTCATCAACACTCACAGTTTTGGTTGATTCTGGCCCGTTTCATGGACTATTACTCACCGTTTTGGGGTCCCGAAGCGATTTCCATGGTTGTCGAACTCCAAGGTGCGCTTACGTGTCGGTCATCAACAATCACAGTTTGGGCCGATTCTGGCCCGTTTCTTGGACTACTACTCTATTTTGGGGTCTCGGAGTCATTTCCATGATTGACGAACCCCAGGGCGCGTTTACGTGTCGGTCATCAACACTCACATATTTGGCCGAATCGTGTCCGTTTCGTGCACTATTACTCAGCGTTTTGGAGACCCAGAGGGATTCCCACGATTGATGAACCCCGGGGTGCATTTATGTGTCTGTCGTCAACACTCAGAGTTTTGGCCAATTCTGACATGTTTCGTGGACTATTACTCACGGATTTGGGGTCCCGAAGCGATTTCCATAGTTGTTGAACTCCAAGGTGTGCTTACGTGTTGGTCATCAACACTCGCAGTTTTGGCCGATTCTGGCCCGTTTCATGGACTATTACTCACCGTTTTGGGGTCCCAAAGCGATTTCCATGGTTGTCGAATTCCAAGGTGCGCTTACATGTCGGTCATCAACAATCACAGTTTGGGCCGATTCTGGCCCGTTTCTTGGACTATTACTCTATTTTTGGGGTCTTGGAGTCATTTCGATGATTGACGAACCCTTGGTGCGTTTACGTGTCGGTGATCAACACTCACATATTCGGCCGATTCTAGTCCGTTTTGTGCACTATCACTCAGCATTTTAGGGACCTAGAGCAATTTCGACGATCGATGAACCCCGGGGTTCGTTTATGTGTCCGTCGTCAACACTGAGAGTTTTGGCCAATTCTGACATGTTTCGTGGACTATTACTCACGGTTTTGGGGTCCCGAAGCAATTTCCATAGTTGTTGAACTCCAAGGTGTGCTTACGTGTTGGTCATCAACACTCACAGTTTTGGTTGATTCTGGCCCGTTTCATGGACTATTACTCACCGTTTTGGGGTCCCGAAGCGATTTCCATGGTTGTCGAACTCCAAGGTGCGCTTACGTGTCGGTCATCAACAATCACAGTTTGGGCCGATTCTGGCCCGTTTCATGGACTACTACTCTATTTTGGGGTCTCGGAGTCATTTCCATGATTGACGAACCCCAGGGCGCGTTTACGTGTCGGTCATCAACACTCACATATTTGGCTGAATCGTGTCCGTTTCGTGCACTATTACTCAGCGTTTTGGAGACCCAGAGGGATTTCCACGATTGATGAACCCCGGGGTGCATTTATGTGTCTGTCGTCAACACTCACAGTTTTGGCCAATTCTGACATGTTTCGTGGACTATTACTCACGGATTTGGGGTCCCGAAGCGATTTCCATAGTTGTTGAACTCCAAGGT
>NW_025229239.1:16744-19865 GCF_018294505.1 Triticum aestivum | reverse complement strand
GTCATCAACACTCACAGTTTTGGTTGATTCTGGCCGTTTCATGGACTATTACTCACCGTTTTGGGGTCCCGAAGCGATTTCCATGGTTGTCGAACTCCAAGGTGCGCTTACGTGTCGGTCATCAACAATCACAGTTTGGGCCGATTCTGGCCCGTTTCTTGGACTACTACTCTATTTTGGGGTCACAGAGTCATTTCCATGATTGACGAACCCCAGGGCGCGTTTACGTGTCGGTCATCAACACTCACATATTTGGCCGAATCGTGTCCGTTTCGTGCACTATTACTCAGCGTTTTGGAGACCCAGAGGGATTTCCACGATTGATGAACCCCGGGGTGCATTTATGTGTCTTTCGTCAACACTCATAGTTTTGGCCAATTCTGACATGTTTCGTGGACTATTACTCACGGTTTTGGGGTCCCGACGTGATTTCCATAGTTGTTGAACTCCAAGGTGTGCTTACGTGTTAGTCATCAACACTCGCAGTTTTGGCCGATTCTGGCCCGTTTCATGGACTATTACTCACGGTTTTGGGGTCCCGATGCGATTTCCATAGTTGTTGAACTCCAAGGTGTGCTTACGTGTTGGTCATCAACACTCCCAGTTTTGGCCGATTCTGGCCGTTTCATGGACTATTACTCACCGTTTTGGGGTCCCAAAGCGATTTCCATGGTTGTCGAATTCCAAGGTGCGCTTACATGTCGGTCATCAACAATCACAGTTTGGGCCGATTCTGGCCCTTTTCTTGGACTACTACTCTATTTTGGGGTCACAGAGTCATTTCCATGATTGACGAACCCCAGGGCGCGTTTACGTGTCGGTCATCAACACTCACATATTTGGCCGAATCGTGTCCGTTTCGTGCACTATTACTCAGCGTTTTGGAGACCCATAGGGATTTCCACGATTGATGAACCTCGGGGTGCATTTATGTGTCTTTCGTCAACACTCACAGTTTTGGCCAATTCTGACATGTTTCGTGGACTATTACTCACGGTTTTGGGGTCCCGAAGTGATTTCCATAGTTGTTGAACTCCAAGGTGTGCTTACGTGTTAGTCATCAACACTCGCAGTTTTGGCCGATTCTGGCCCGTTTCATGGACTATTACTAACCGTTTTGGGGTCCCAAAGCGATTTCCATGGTTGTCGAATTCCAAGGTGCGCTTACATGTCGGTCATCAACAATCACAGTTTGGGCCGATTCTGGCCCGTTTCTTGGACTATTACTCTATTTTGGGGTCTTGGAGTCATTTCGATGATTGACGAACCCTTGGTGCGTTTACGTGTCGGTGATCAACACTCACATATTCGGCCGATTCTAGTCCGTTTTGCGCACTATCACTCAGCATTTTGGGGACCTAGAGCAATTTCCACGATCGATGAACCCCGGGGTTCGTTTATGTGTCCATCGTCAACACTGAGAGTTTTGGCCAATTCTGACGGGTTTCGTGGACTATTACTCACCGTTTTGGGGTCCCAAAGCGATTTCCATAGTTGTTGAACCCCAAGGTCTCCTTACGTGTTGGTCGTCAACACTCGCAGTTTTGGCCGATTCTGGCCCGTTTCATGGACTATTACTCACCGTTTTGGGGTCCCAAAGCGATTTCCATGGTTGTCGAACTCCAAGGTGCGCTTACATGTCGGTCATCAACAATCACAGTTTGGGCCGATTCTGGCCCGTTTCTTGGACTACTACTCTATTTTGGGGTCTCGGAGTCATTTCCATGATTGACGAACCCCAGGGCGCGTTTACGTGTCGGTCATCAACACTCACATATTTGGCCGAATCGTGTCCGTTTCATGCACTATTACTCAGCGTTTTGGAGACCCAGAGGGATTTCCACGATTGATGAACCCTGGGGTGCATTTATGTGTCTTTCGTCAACACTCACAGTTTTGGCCAATTCTGACATGTTTCGTGGACTATTACTCACGGTTTTGGGGTCCCGAAGCGATTTCCATAGTTGTTTTACTCCAAGGTGTGCTTACGTGTTGGTCATCAACACTCCTAGTTTTGGCCGATTCTGGCCCTTTTCATGGACTATTACTCACCGTTTTGGGGTCCCAAAGCGATTTCCATGGTTGTCGAATTCCAAGGTGCGCTTACATGTCGGTCATCAACAATCACAGTTTGGGCCGATTCTGGCCCGTTTCTTGGACTATTACTCTCTTTTGGGGTCTTGGAGTCATTTCGATGATTGACGAACCCTTGGTGCGTTTACGTGTCGGTCATCAACACTCACATATTCGGCCAATTCTAGTCCGTTTTGTGCACTATCACTCAGCATTTTGGGGACCTAGAGCAATTTCCACGATCGATGAACCCTGGGGTTCGTTTATGTGTCCGTCGTCAACACTGAGAGTTTTGGCCAATTCTGACGGGTTTCGTGGACTATTACTCACCGTTTTGGGGTCCCGAAGCGATTTCCATAGTTGTTGAACCCCAAGGTGTCCTTACGTGTTGGTCGTCAACACTGACAGTTTTGGCCGATTCTGGCCCGTTTCATGGACTATTACTCACCGTTTTGGGGTCCCAAAGCGATTTGCATGGTTGTTGAACTCCATGGTGCACTTACGTGTCGGTCATCAACAATCACAGTTTGGGCCGATTCTGGCCCGTTTCTTGGACTACTACTCTATTTTGGGGTCTCGGAGTCATTTCCATGATTGACGAACCCCAGGGTGCGTTTACGTGTCGGTCATCAACACTCACATATTTGGCCGAATCGTGTCCGTTTCGTGCACTATTACTCAGTGTTTTGGAGACCCAGAGGGATTTCCACGATTGATGAACACCGGGGTGCATTTATGTGTCTGTCGTCAAGACTCACAGTTTTGGCCAATTCTGACATGTTTCGTGGACTATTACTCACGGTTTTGGGGTCCCGAAGCGATTTCCATAGTTGTTGAACTCCAAGGTGTGCTTACGTGTTGGTCATCAACACTCCCAGTTTTGGCCGATTCTGGCCCTTTTCATGGACTATTACTCACCGTTTTGGGGTCCCAAAGCGATTTCCATGGTTGTCGAATTCCAAGGTGCGCTTACATGTCGGTCATCAACAATCACAGTTTGGGCCGATTCTGGCCCGTTTCTTGGACTATTACTCTATTTTGGGGTCTT
>NW_025229239.1:16017-16669 GCF_018294505.1 Triticum aestivum | reverse complement strand
GCACTACATGCGTTAGCGCGAGGCCGAGCAGGGGGGTGGGAGGGGGGTCGTGACCCCCCTCCCCACCCCCCCCTACGTGGCCGAGCCTAGAACGAGCCGGAGCAGGCGGCGACGCGGCGTGCCGCGGCGCCGCATACGCAGGCGAGTCCGTCACACCCCGTCGCCTCCCTGTCTATCTTAGGGGTGTGGCTCTGGGGTTGTGTGCGTCCTATTGTTGGAAAAACAGAATGTCCGCACTGCTTGTCAACCAAGCGCACTGCGTGTCTTAGCACGAGGCCGAGCCTGGAACGAGGCAGGGCAGGCGGCGATGCGGCGTGCCGCGGCGCCACATGCGCTGGCGAGTCCGTCACACCCCGTCGCCTCCCTGTCAATCTTAGGGGTGTGCCTCTAGGGTTGCGTGCGCCCTATTGTTGGAAAAACAGAATCTCCACATTGCGCCTGTTAACCAAGCGCACTGCGTGCGTTAGCGCGAGGCCGAGCAGGGGGGTCGGAGGGTGGTCGTGACCCCCCTCCCACCCCTCCTGCGAGGCCGAGTGTGGAACGAGCCAGAGCAGGCGGCGACACGGCGTGCCGCGTCGCTGTATGCGCAGGTGAGTCCGTCACACCACGTCGCCTCCCTGCCTATCTTAGGGGTGTGGCTCTGGGGTTGCGT
>NW_025229239.1:9118-9924 GCF_018294505.1 Triticum aestivum | reverse complement strand
GGCTCTGGGGTTGTGTGCGTCCTATTGTTGGAAAAACAGAATGTCCGCACTCCTTGTCAACCAAGCGCACTGCGTGTGTTAGCGCGAGGCCAAGTAGGGGGGTGGGAGTGGGGGTCGTGACCCCCCTCCCCACCCCCTGCGAGGCCGAGCCTGGAACGAGCCGGAGCAGGCGGCGACGCGGCGTGCCGCGGCGCCGCATGCGCAGGCAAGTCCGTCACACCCCGTCGCCTCCCTGTCAATCTTAGGGGTGTGGCTCTGGGGTTGCGTGCGTCCTATTGTTGGAAAAATAGAATGTCCGCATTGCGCCCGTCAACCAAGCGCACTGCATGCGTTAGCGCGAGGCCGAGCAGGGGGGTCGGAGGGGGGTCGTGACCCCCCTCCCCACCCCCCTACGAGGCCGAGCGTGGAACGAGCCGGAGCAGGCGACGACGCGGCGTGCCGCGGCGCTGCATGCGCAGGCGAGTCCGTCACACCACGTCGCCTCCCTGCCTATCTTAGGGGTGTGGCTCTGGGGTTGCGTGCGTCCTATTGTTGGAAAAACAGAATGTCCGCACTGCGCCTGTCAACCAAGTGCACTACGCGCGTTAGCGCGAGCCCGAGCAGGGGGATGGGAAGGGGGTCGTGACTCCCCCTCCCCACCCACCCTGCGAGGTCGTGCATGGAACGAGCGGGAGCAGGCGGCGACGCGGCGTTCCACGGCGCCGCATGCGGAGACGAGTCCGTCACACCCCGTCGCCTCCCTGTCTATCTTAGGGGTGTGGCTCTGGGATTGCGTTGTATTGTCGGAAAAACAGAATGCCTTTACT
>NW_025229239.1:8534-9045 GCF_018294505.1 Triticum aestivum | reverse complement strand
CAGGTGACTCCGTCACACCCCGTCGCCTCCCTGTCTATCTTAGGGGTGTGGCTCTGGGGTTGTGTGCGTCCTATTGTTGGAAAACCAGAATGTCTGCACTACACCTGTCAACCAAGCACACTGCGTGCGTTAGCGCGAGGCCGAGCAGGGGGGTGGGAGGGGGGTCGTGACCCCCTCCCCACCCCCCTGCGAGGCCGAGCCTGGGACGAGGTGGAGCAGGCGGCCACGCGGTGTGCCGTGGCGCCGCATGCGCAGGCGAGTCCGTCACACCCTGTGGCTCCCTGATTATCTTAGGGGTGTAGCTCTGGGGTTGCCTGCGTCCTATTGTTGGAAAAACAGAATGTCCGCACTACGCCTGTCAAACCAAGCGCACTGCATGCGTTAGCGCGAGGCCGAGCCTGGAACGAGCCGGAGCAGGCGGCGACGCGGCGTTCCACGGCGCCACATGCGCAGGCTAGTCTGTCACACCCCGTCGCCTCCCTGTCTATCTTAGGGGTGTGGCTCTGGGGTT
>NW_025229239.1:5734-8466 GCF_018294505.1 Triticum aestivum | reverse complement strand
CCGTCACACCCCGTCGCCTCCCTGTCTATCTTAGGGGTGTGGCTCTGGGATTGCGTTGTATTGTCGGAAAAACAGAATGCCTTTACTGCACCTGTCAACCAAGTGCACTGCGTGCGTTAGCGCGAGGCCGAGCAGGGGGGTGGGAGGGGGGTCGCGACCCCCCTCCCTAGCCCCTGCGTGGCCGAGCCTGGAACGAGCCGGAGCAGACTGCGACGCGGCGTGCCGTGGCGCCGCATGCGCAGGCGAGTCCGTCACACCCTGTCGCCTCCCTGTTTATCTTAGGGGTGTAGCTCTGGGGTTGCCTGCGTCCTATTGTTGGAAAAACAGAATGTCCGCACTACGCCTGTCAAACCAAGCGCACTGCGTGCGTTAGCGCGAGGCCGAGCCTGGAACGAGCCGGAGCAGACGGTGACGCGACGTTCCACGGCGCCACATGCGCAGGCGAGTCTGTCACACCCCGTCGCCTCCTCGTCTATCTTAGGGGTGCGGCTCTGGGGTTGCATGCGTCCTATTGTTGGAAAAACAGAATGCCTGCACCGCGCCTGTCAACCAAGTGCACTGCATGCGTTAGCGCGAGGCCGAGCAGGAGGGTGGGAGGGGGATCGTGACCCCCCCTCCCCACCCTCCTGCGTGGCCGAGCCTAGAACGAGCCGGAGCAGGCAGCGATGCGGCGTGCCGCGGCGCCGCATGCGCAGGCGAGTCCGTCACACCCCGTCGCCTCCCTGTCTATCTTAGGGGTGTGGCTCTGGTGTTGTGTGCGCCCTATTGTTGGAAAAACAGAATGTCCGCACTGCTTATCAACCAAGCGCACTGCGTGTGTTACCGCGAGGCCGAGTAGTGGGGTGGGAGTGGGGGTCGTGAACCCCCTCCACACCCCCTGCGAGGCCGAGCCTGGAAAGAGCCGGAGCAGGCGGCGAAGCGGCATGCCGCGGCGCCGCATGCGCAGGCGAGTCCGTCACACCCTGTCGCCTGCCTGTCAATCTTAGGAGTGTGGCTTTGGGGTTGCGTGCGTCCTATTGTTGGAAAAACAGAATGTCCGCATTGCGCCTGTCAACCAAGCGCACTGCGTGCGTTGGCGCGAGGCCGCAGGGGAGTCGAAGGGGGGCTCGTGATCCCCCTCCCCACCCCCTACGAGGCCGAGCGTGGAACGAGCCGGAGCAGGCGGCGACGCGGCGTGCCGCGGCGCTGCATGCGCAGGCGATTCCGTCACTCCATGTCGCCTCCCTGCCTATCTTAGGGGTGCGGCTCTGGTGTTGCCTGCGTCCTATTGTTGGAAAAACATAATGTCCGCACTGCGCCTGTCAACCAAGCGCACTACGTGCGTTAGCGCGAGGCCGAGCAGGGGGGTGGGAGGGGGGTCGTGACGCCCACTCCCCACCCACCCTGGGAGGCCGAGCCTAGAACGAGCCGGAGCAGGCGGCGACGCGGCGTTCCACGGCACCGCATGCGCAGGCGAGTCCGTCACACCCCGTCGCGTCCCAGTCTATCTTAGGGGTGTGGCTCTGGGGTTGCGTTGAATTATCGGAAAAACAGAATGCCTTTACTGCACCTGTCAACCAAGTGCACTGCGTGCGTTAGCGTGAGGCCGAGCAGGGGGGTGGGAGGGGGGTCGTGACCCCCTCCCCACCCCCCTGCATGGCGAGCCTGGAATGAACCGGAGCAGGCGGCCACGCGGCGTGACGCGGCGCCGCTTGCGCAGGCGACTCTGTCACACCCCGTCGCCTCCCTGTCTATCTTAGGGGTGTGGCTCTGGGGTTGTGTGCGTCCTATGGTTGGAAAACCAGAATGTCCGCACTACGCCTGTCAACCAAGCACACTGCGTGCGTTAGCGCGAGGCCGAGCCTGGAACGAGCCGGAGCAGGCGGCGACGCGGCGTTCCACGGTGCCACATGCGCAGGCGAGTCTGTCACACCCCGTCGCCTCCTTCTCTATCTTAGGGGTGTGGCTCTGGGGTTGCATGCGTCCTATTGTTGGAAAAACAGAATGCCTGCACCGCGCCTGTCAACCAAGTGCACTGCGTGCGTTAGCGCGAGGGCGAGCAGGGGGGTGGGAGGGGGTCGTGACCCCCCTGTGTGGCCGAGCCTATAAAGAGGCCGAGCCTGGAACGAGCCGAAGCAGGTGGCGACGCGGCGTGCCGCGGCGCCCCATGCGCAGGCGAGTCCATCACACCCCGTCGCCTCCTTGTCTATCTTAGGGGTGTGGCTCTGGGGTTTTGTGCGTCCTATTGTTGGAAAAACAGAATGTCCGCACTGCTTGTCAACCAAGCGCACTGCGTGTGTTACCGCGAGGCCGAGTAGTGGGGTGGGAGTGGGGGTCGTGACCCCCCTCCACACCCCCTGCAAGGCCGAGCCTGGAAAGAGCCGGAGCAGGCGGCGAAGCGGCGTGCCGCGGCGCCGCATGCGCAGGCGAGTCCGTCACACCCTGTCGCCTGCCTGTCAATCTTAGGGGTGTGGCTCTGGGGTTGCGTGCGTCCTATTGTTGGAAAAACAGAATGTCCGCACTGCGCCTGTCAACCAAGCGCAGTGCCTGCGTTAGCGCGAGGCCGCAGGGGGGTCGAAGGGGGGTCGTGACCCCCCTCCCCACCCCCCTACGAGGCCGAGCGTGGAACGAGCCGGAGCAGGCGGCGACGCGGCGTGCCGCGGCGCTGCATGCGCAGGCGATTCCGTCACCCCACGTCGCCTCCCTGCCTATCTTAGGGGTGTGGCTCTGGTGTTGCGTGCGTCCTATTGTTG
>NW_025229239.1:3762-4273 GCF_018294505.1 Triticum aestivum | reverse complement strand
CAGGTGACTCCGTCACACCCCGTCGCCTCCCTGTCTATCTTAGGGGTGTGGCTCTGGGGTTGTGTGCGTCCTATTGTTGGAAAACCAGAATGTCTGCACTACACCTGTCAACCAAGCACACTGCGTGCGTTAGCGCGAGGCCGAGCAGGGGGGTGGGAGGGGGGTCGTGACCCCCTCCCCACCCCCCTGCGAGGCCGAGCCTGGGACGAGGTGGAGCAGGCGGCCACGCGGTGTGCCGTGGCGCCGCATGCGCAGGCGAGTCCGTCACACCCTGTGGCTCCCTGATTATCTTAGGGGTGTAGCTCTGGGGTTGCCTGCGTCCTATTGTTGGAAAAACAGAATGTCCGCACTACGCCTGTCAAACCAAGCGCACTGCATGCGTTAGCGCGAGGCCGAGCCTGGAACGAGCCGGAGCAGGCGGCGACGCGGCGTTCCACGGCGCCACATGCGCAGGCTAGTCTGTCACACCCCGTCGCCTCCCTGTCTATCTTAGGGGTGTGGCTCTGGGGTT
>NW_025229239.1:0-648 GCF_018294505.1 Triticum aestivum | reverse complement strand
GAGCCTGGAACGAGCCGGAGCAGACGGCGACGCGTTGTGCCGCATGTCCACGCAAGTCCGTCACACCCCGTCGCCTCCCTGTCTATCTTAGGGTTGTGGCTCTGGGATTGCGTGCGTCCTATTGTTGGAAAAACAGAATGTCCGCACTGCGCCTGTTAACCAAGCGCAGTGCGTGCGTTAGCACGAGGCCAAGCAGGGGGGTGGGAGGGGGGTCGTGACCCGCCTCCCCACCCCCCTGCGTGGCCGAGCCTATAACGAGCCGGAGGAGGCGGCGACGCGACGTGCCGCGGCGCCGCATGCGCAGGCGAGTCCGTCACACCCCGTCGCCTCCCTGTCTATCTTAGGGGTGTGGCTCTGGGGTTGCGTGCGTCCTATTGTTGGAAAAATAGAATGTCCGCATTGCGCCTCTCAACCAAGCGCACTACGTGCGTTAGCGCGAGGCCGAGCAGGGGGGTCGGAGGGGGGTCGTGACCCCCTTCCCCACCCCCCTACGAGGCCGAGCGTGGAACGAGCCGGAGCAGGCGGTGACGCGGCGTGCCGCGGCGCTGCATGCGCAGGCGATTCCGTCACACCACGTCGCCTCCCTACCTATCTTAGGGGTGTGGCTTTGGTGTTGCGTGCGTCCTATTGTTGGAAAAACAGAATGTC
>NW_025229238.1:22885-25983 GCF_018294505.1 Triticum aestivum | reverse complement strand
TCGCTATAGTCAGTTAACGACTCCCAACTTTTGACCTTATGTTTTTGGTCACAAAAAGGTCACAAATTGAAAACAGTGACCAATAGTGGTGGTCACTAGTTGACATATTTCTTGTAGTGTAGACGACAACCTCAAGGTCTGTGACTTCGGCCTCGTTACGCTACCGGAGTCCCACCGCGACGACGGCCGCCTGCACACCACCTGTGGGACGCCCGCCTTCGCCGCCCCCGAGGTGCTCCGCCGCAAGGGCTACGATGGCGTCAAGCCCGCCGCCTACTCCTGCGGCGTCATCCTCTACGTCCTACTCGCCGGCCGTCTGCCGTTCGACGACTCCAACATCATCGAGATGTGCAGGAAGGCGCACCGCCGCGAGTACACGCTCCCCCAATGGTGTCCCCGCCGACGCGCCGCCTCATGAGCCGCCTGCTCCACCCCAACCCAGCCACGCGCCTCACCGTCGCCGAGCTCTCGAGCCACCTGTGGTTCAAACGGTCGCTCAGCCTCGACTCGCAGCTCTGGATGTGTTCTCGTGTGCGTATCCAGTTCAAATATGTATCAATCAATTCATATTAGGCATGGTTGAGTAGCTAATTAAGCAAATATATATTTTTGCATGTATAGGTACGCGCTTGCCGGGCGGCCGCAAGTACTCGAATACGTATGTATATAATATATGCATACAAACGGGTATCCAGGTATATACAACTGTGAGCTTTCAGATATACAAATACATAGATATGTAAGTATACGTATCTAAGCTATGTAAGTATACGGCCAGGAGCGCGTGCATCAATTAGAATTTTGTGCTAGCTTTCCATGCTCATATTTCGGATGGGACGAGCTTAGGACGGAGCTTGGGAAGGTGGTCATGGCCTGGCATGGATGCGAGGAGTTGTGAGGAATCGTGGTCAGCAAGAAACGCCATGAGCTTTGGCGTTTGGGCCCGGCCAGCAACGCCAACATGCTTGGTGTTTCCATATGGAGCTAAAACGCTAGCTAGTTTGGCGTTTGAATGTGGAGCTGAAGCGCGAGACACCTTGGCGTTTCTATATGGAGAAAAAATGCCATGGGCTGTGGCATTGCTAAAAGGGTCAGATCATGAAATACTTTTATGTCGAGTTCATTTTATGGCAAAGATTACTGAAAAGGTCAGAATACTGATTTCGGCTCCCCACCCCCACCCATGGCTAACACATTTGAGGCAAAAGAACTCTGCACACCCATTTCCTCCGCCTGAACCACCCCCATTCTGGGAACCAAGGCTCTCCCTACCCACTCACCCAGGGTCACGACTTCTCCCTCCTGGCCGGCAGCCTCATTCCCTGCCCCTCCACTCCTCCGGCAAGCAAGATGGGTCGCGGCAACAAGAAGGCTAGGGTGGAGTCGCCCACTTCCGACGTCACTCTCGCTTCACGTGGCCATCGGGCAGGTCCAGCTGCGTTTTCTCGGCGCTGTCGTCGGCCTTCTCCGGCAAACCTCTGCTCCTCCCCTCGGCGGTGGCGCCCTGCATCCTGGCTGGCTGGACTTTGGGGAAAGAAAACCCCTTTGTGTGTGAGTCAAGCCAAAATCTTCAGGTGGTAGGGGAGAA
This sequence comes from Triticum aestivum, assembly GCF_018294505.1. NCBI lineage: Eukaryota > Viridiplantae > Streptophyta > Magnoliopsida > Poales > Poaceae > Triticum > Triticum aestivum. The sequence continues at coordinate 24,395 of NW_025229238.1, read as the reverse complement.
GAGAAAGCAGAGGTACGAAGGAGGTGCAAGAACAAATGCAGCTGCACTATAATAAACTAGATCGGGATCGCGCCCTGGTGTGGGGGTGCCAGTCCAAACGACTTGTCCAAGAGAATAAAGATCAAACACATGTTGTGTTAATAGAAGGCAAGTTTAGCACACATCTACTCAAGAGACGATTGATTTTTAGGTTCAAGAGAAAAATAAATCCCAGCACCAAGATGTCCACGCCCAGTATCTACTCCTCTCCCACGCCCATGATCTCCTTCTCTCCTAAGCTCAGGATGTCCTTGCCTGCTGGTGCTGGGCTCTTCCGAGCCCCCGCCCAGGTGGAGGCAAGTTGGTGTATAGGCGCTGCCACAGTTCTCAATTTTGCTCGCCCATTGGAGTACTCGCCGCTGCTATAGTTCTCAATTTTGCTCGCCCAGGTTCATCTCCTCTCCAGGTACTCGCTCTGCTGTCGCTTGAAACACTGCAGACATAAAATAATTTGACGATCATAAACTGGAACTTGCAAACAGTGATGACACAATATTTGAGAACTGAAACTTGCAGTCCCAGTTTTAGTACATAGCAGTACCCACCTCCCTGTGTACTGGTGGACGTAGCAGACGGCGAGACTGGGAGGCGGCGTCATGGTCCATAACTCGTCGTCAGCGTCACTCCAGAGAATTGATCAAGTGCATTTGCGTCGCCACCATGGGAGCGTACCAGCCACTGCATCATGGGCATAGCCGCAAGCTGTAATCGACTCACCACAGCTTGGCTCTTCTCCGCCATGCTCTGACGGAGTAGCAGGTCGCATCCCTCATAGCAAAGGACTGACGAGGGAGTGCCACATCAAGGGCCTGCGACGGGCGCTCCTCGCCTTGCGCCTTTGCCCCCTCCAGACAATTCAAACACTTAACAAATTCCATATTGTTAAACACTGACTATTGCCCCCTCCAGATCATCATTTGGTTCATCAATGATCTTACCATTTTCCATATCACTGGATTCCATAGGCTCATGAGATCAAGCATATCTGGGCACAAAGTTAGAAAATGGTTTGGTTAATGGACTTTAGCTTGCACATGCAAATCAGAATCGGGTGCAAAAGGTACTTTCAAACATACATGTACAAAGGGTATGCAAGGAAAAGCATGGTCTGATCAAAATCATAATCATATGATACATTTATAACTAAAGTGGGAATGGAACAAATTCAGCAGCATACAAATAGAAAACTTTTCATGTTCTGATGAATATCTACACCCCATTTGTTTGAAAGTGTCATAGAACTAATTTCTTACTTCTATCAAACAACACAAATTACTTCTACTACATGCTAGTTGTGTGAATTTTAATGTCGCGAGGCACAAAAATTGCATAATCAAGTAAAATAAAAATAAATTTGCATCACAAAGGGATAAGTACATCTAGCCAACTGGTTAAAACCAATGCATGAATTACTGCCCATCAAGAACGTCAAGCCTATCCATTCAGTGTTCAGAGAGAGAGAGAGAGAGAG
>NW_025229238.1:20862-22512 GCF_018294505.1 Triticum aestivum | reverse complement strand
ATGGTTTATGGAACACATACCATACTCTGAATGCACTAACAAAGTAACAAAAAGGGAACCATGGTCTTAATGCTTACCGTAGTATAGGCAGCAAACAGTCAAAAAAATTATACAGCAAACAACCATAACTATGTATCAATCAAGCTCAGTTTTGGGTTTGAAATTTTAATCTCTTTGTACTCTATAGTCTACCTGATATTGTACCTAGTCTGGTAATAATAAAATCATATATATATATATATATATATATATATATATATATATATATATATGGTTGATAAGAGGAACATAATACATATCTTCTCAGACAACCCAGAATTATGCACAGTAAACAAAACTAAACTGGATGTAACAGTTTACTAAATCAATCATGTAATATAAATTGGAAGATACATAGTGGACACAAACTAAACTGAAATCAAAAGTATATGCAATAAATAAAACTAAACTGGATGTAATACATGGCAAACACTACTCAGCCAGGTCTAAACCATCCCATGACCGATGGCGCTAATAAAAATTAGCAGGTAGTATTCCCATGGAGCAAGTACACAATGCCTTGCTGAATCATGCTTATGCAGCCAGCCACGATCGAAGCGCTAATAAACATTTATCTATACAATTCAAGGCGCTGATAATCAAACATGTATAAACCAATCATTCATTTTCCAAGGATACAACAAAGGTCAAAGCAGGCATTCCTTGATTGGCAAACTAACTCGATGCCCCCAGGAAAAGAACCTGCCATGGCACATTATGCCCCTAGGAAAAGAACCTGCCATGGCTATCATCAAGCATCTAGCATATGTAATTCACAGCTTGTAGACAAACAACTTGTAAACACGTATAGAAAAGAGATCAGGCTAATCAGGAGGGAGAGAGAAGTGTGGGTACCTGCAAGAAAGCTTACTTGCATGACTCGTTAACAATAAAATAATATTAGAAATCCTCCATTGAACTCCTCATGAAGAACCAATAGCATTGCCGGACCATCGCTTATCCCAGAATAACAAAGTGAAACTTACTCTTAACCAGATTAGATCAAGGACCAACAACAAACAATAAAAGATCAAAGGTATGAGAGAGAAGAAATCTTTACATAAGACGGCTATAAACACTGGAGCATAAATAAGCAACACCTTTAAATACAAATAAAAAGGGTTCAGGGTTCAATGCATAGTGGGCTCAGATTCGCCTTTCCTCGATCATATAATCTACCCCCATCATCTCTTTCACCAGATCAATCTGTTTATCCAGTGGAGCTGCCCTGGTTATCATTCAACAAGAACGACCATCCAAGGACAGAACAATAAGTATCAGAGGATGAAAAAGGATTCTAGAGACAAGAGGGAGGATCCAACTTGATACCCACAGGTGCCTCGATTGCTCAAAGGCACACTTATTTCAGCCACGGCTAATCATCATCGCCCTAGCAAGAATGGCTTCCGGCCGATGGGGGCATAAATAAGCAACATCTTTAACTACAAATAAAAAGGATTCGGGGTTCAATGCATGGTGGGCTCAGATTCGCCTTTTCTCGATCATATGACCCACCCCCGTCATCTCTTTCACCAGATCAATCTGTTTATCCAGTGGAGCTGCCTTGGTTATCATTCAACAGGAACGACCATCCAAGGACAGAACAATAAG
>NW_025229238.1:15123-20852 GCF_018294505.1 Triticum aestivum | reverse complement strand
CCATGGCTAATCATCATCGCCCTAGCAAGAATGGCTTCCGACTGATGGGGGCATAAATAAGCAACACCTTTAACTACAAATAAAAAGGATTCGGGGTTCAATGCATGGTGGGCTCAGATTCGCCTTTTCTCGATCATATGACCCACCCTCGTCATCTCTTATCACCAGATCAATCTGTTTATAGTGTGGAGCTGCCCTGGTTATCAATCAACAAGAATGACCATCCAAGGACAGAACAATAAGTATCACAAGATCAAAAAGGATTCTAGAGACAAGAGGGAGGATCCAACTTGATACCCACAGGTGTCTCGATTGCTTAAAGGCACATTTATTTCATCCATGGTTAATCATCATTGCCCTAGCAAGAATGGCCTCCGACCGGTGGGGCACGTGACTGGACGCACATGCCATGCCCGCTCACATGGTCGCTGACGGACGCGGCCCACCCGCGAACGGCCCCACAGGTCAGCGAGTCCAGGTCGAACTGGCGAAGTAAGCGGCAGCGCGTGGAGGCAGTAACTATTCATTGCTACAGGTACACCGGGTCGATCCGACGGCTGGTGTCATCCTGAGGCGAGATCCGACGGCCGAAATCACATCAAGCAAAAGATCCAACGGCCAGGAACTCCAAATCGCTGAGAGCGCCCGGGAATGACCGCATCCCTTATTTCTCGATGGATATGTTCTTACAAGGGTGGAACTGCCCTGGTTATCACTCATCAGAAATGACCATCCAAGGACAGAGCCACTAAAATAAGAACATGACCAAAACGGCTGAAAGAAACGAAGGGGATCCAACTTAATACCAACACGTGCCTCGATTGCTCGAGAGCATGCTTATATCAGCCATAACCGATCATCATAGCCCTGGCTATGTCCCATACAGTAGCCGATGCAGAGGAGCAGGAGGAAGATGCAACTCACCGAAGGAGGTTGTAGCCGAGGAAGTACTCAGTGGGTGCCAGAGTTGCGGTTGAACGACATCCAACCGGCGAGGAACCGCTTCCTACACTCCTAAACCGACATAAAAAGAAGCAGGAGCTCATCATTTCCCATTGCTCCTAAAAAAATTGTAAAGCAAACAAAAATTAGTGCTTTGTGACTGACCAGCAAGAATTAGAAAACAAATTCTTATGACCGAAGGTGCTCTGAACCCAAATCTTTTCTTCATAAACATGGAGTAACTCTCATCAAGAGAGTAAGCTTGCAACATATAAAAAATATTATAAGAAAGAACACCTGATAGAAGCTAACAAAATTAAGTTTAGAATTTACCCTAGCAAATCAATAACTGTACAAAAATATTGTGGGCCAAATGGAATTCATATAGGCCACCAACTAAACTGAGAGGAACCAAAATTTTATATTTTGACCTATTTTTCCACATTAGTCTGAAGCTCTTGTTATTTTATTTATCCAAATTAAGACTGTCATTATTTAAACCGGATATTCTTAAAGCCTCTATCTGATTTAAGCCCAGAACATAAAATTAGATGGCAAAAAACATGCATGGACTGAACTCTTCAGCAAAATAATAAATGTCTATTCAAAGCTATATGTGCTTGCCTGGCATTTGGATTCGGTGTACTGAATCGATACTTTGCACATATATAGTACATCTTTGTATGTACTTTACAGAAGTTAGCTGATTCATCGCCATCACTCGACACACAACAACAGGTTACTCTTCCAAAGTGGGTAACAATACAAGGGAAATTGCCCTATGCATTTTTCATGACAAAAAACAGATGCCTGGTGCATCTTCTGTAGTATAAAAAGGGCATCATAAATTCAGGTCAGCCAATCAAATGAATCTATCCATCCAGAGGTAACCAATCTTTGGTTACAAGCAACATCTAAAAGTTAGCTGATCTGGCACAATGTTCTTATCTGATTGTGAGATATGTAACCAAAGATGGGTTACCTCTAACTAAAGATTTTGTAAACTATGTTAGGTAAATACATACACTAAAATAGGCAAAAAAAATCATGTAGGACCCAATTCCATTAAATTGAAAAAACCTAAAGATCCATGGTCACTAAAGTAGGAACCTAAAAGAGTAAATAAACCTACATGGGATTAAAAAAGAAGCATACAGAATGGACACAGACCAAGCATGCCAATGTAAATGGACCAGCCCGATGAATGTCTACCTGACAGCATACTACTTCAGCTACAGGCCAATGAACTTTTTTTATAATCATATCTAGAACGATATTGGTTTGTTTGGTAGCCCCAACAGCGCGACACATGCAAGCAATTCCAACAGACAAATCAATAGGCTACTTCTAAGACACAGCAGAAAGGTACAGAAAAAATCCTAGGTCCTGCCAGGATATAGAGTAGTGACAATATCCCAAATGCGAAATGCCAAGCAAGCACAAAAACACAAGCAGACAATTCGAAATGCCAAGCAAGCACTTCATATGGACTAAAAGTACTACACATGGACCTAAATACAGAGGCTACATCTGCAGCACATATGATCCTACAGTACTATACATGGACCTAAAACACATACTACATCTGCAGCACATATGGAAGAACGGCAGCTCGTATGAACATACATACGACCTACAGAAACTGCAGTATTTATGGATCCGAAACACACATGCGACCTACAGAAATAATATGAGGAGGCCAGGTGAGAGGGAAGAATCACCTGCAATCAAATCAGCTGTACCGCCTCGAGGCCACACACGCTGGAAGCGAAGAGCACGAGCAGACCAAAATCAGAACGGATCTAGACAAATCCCACAGATCCCTAAAGAACAACAAACCTTAATCAGCACACACACATCACAAAGGGGAAGCAACGAAGGGAGCAAACAGACTCACCTCGGCCATCTCAGAAGCTCAACCGGTGCGCTCCCTCTCCGGTCGACCCGCAAGGCAACACCAACGCCACTGCACCGTCCAAACTTCAAATCAAGCAGAGAAACAGGGAAGACGTAAGAAACGAGCGGAGCAGAAGAGACGAGCGTGAGATAGAGGAGAACCACCTGAAGAACAGTGTCGAACAGAGGAGGACGAGCGTCGGCGGCGGCTAGAGGAGGACACCACCGTAGAGCCAGGCAGCAAGGACCCGCATGTATGGGAAGGGCTTGGCAAGCAGGTCGCGCATGCAGGAAAAGACCTTGGCCGGGTGGCGCACGCTGACGCAGGCTACCTCCTCGATGTGTCCGTGCACCGGGCTCGTCCTCCTCTGCCTGGCCCGGATGGGGAGGAGGAAGGATGGCGGCACAGCGCGCCTGACGTTGGGGAGGAGATGCGGGGCGGGGAGACGCCAGCTCCGTCCGTTGCGGGGGCATCGTCGTCGTCGCCGGGGAGCACGGCGGTGAGCGCCCCGAGCGCCAGCGCGGCCTGGTCGGCGGGGATCTGCAGCGCCTCCGCGAGCACCGCGACACCCACGCGGCCGGGCCGCGGCACCCACGTGCCCGGGCTACGACACCCACGGGCCACGAGCTTCGCCTTGAGCTGCGCTAGGGTTTGCGTGGAGGTCGGCCTCCAACACGCCGTCTGCTGCGGGGGCGGCGTCGTCGCCGAGGAGCACAGCGGCGAGCGCCCCAAGCGCCAGCGCGGCCTGGTGGATGGGAGACAAGAGGGGAGGAGGCAAAGAGCCGGCGGCATGAGGGGCGGGCGGCGGATAGGGGAGAGAAGGAGACGAAGAGCAATGAATGAGAGCACGAAAGGGCAAGCCGCCGCCCTCCCCCACCCCATAGCCGCACGGGCCAACCACCGCCCACAACGCACAAGACCTAGATGTGAAAAGACTGAAATGCCCTCGGTGGGGGCAAGATTTTACACGCGGTGGCGTGGGATATTTACCTGCCGGTGTGCGCGACGAGATGAATAGGACACACGCCCAGCCACAGTCACTGACAACCGAGGCCCACCCGCGAGCGGCCCCACAGGTCAGCGAGTCCAAGTCGAACAGGCGAAGTAGGCGGCAGTGCGTGGAGGCAGTAACTATTCATTGCTACAGGTACACCGGGTCGATCCGACGGCTGGTGTCATCCTGAGGTGAGATCCGACGGTCGAAATCACATCAAGCAAAAGATCCAACGGCCAGGAACTCCAAATCGCTGAGAGCGCCCGGGAATGACCGCATCCCTTATTTCTCGATGCTTGCTTCCTCATTGACCACGTATTTTGTCGGGGGTTGGGTGCAACATATGCCAAAGGATGGCTTATCATGGTGGGGGCGAGTAGAACGTCGCCGGTGCCTGGAAATGGGATGAGGCGAAGGCATGCACGCCGACGGATCTTACCCAGCTTTAGGGCTCTCCGTGGAGATAATACCCCTACTTCTGCTCTGCGGGGTCTCCGCATGATCACTATGGCAAAGTGGGTACAAGGTTGCTCCTTGAGCTGTTCGGGTTGAGGAAGGAGAAGGGCATGACTAGCTCTTCTCTTCCCTCTATGTGTGTCTAAAGCTATCAGGGTCCAACCCTTTGCATGGGTGTCCCGGGGGGTTTATATAGGCCTACCCCCCGGGGGTACAACGGTAATCCGGCTGGGCGCGGGTCCCAGCCGTCTGTCTCTCAGGTCGCCGTCTTCTTCGCCGTCTGCTGGGGCCCGCCTACTGGTGGACCCCGACGACGGGCCCGGCATGGGCCGACAGGCCTTGTCCGCCGCGGGCGGGTCTTGCCGGCTGCGGATTACTGTAGCCGTGCCTCTAATGACGCTGGCTTGGTCATGGGGTCATGGCAACAGTGCCGCCGCCTGACGGGCGATCACTGTAGCCATTCCCCGTCTTGTCTGGTTAATGGCGTGCGGGGCCCATGGGGGGGTCGGCCGACTCTCGGGGGGCCGACTCCCAATGGGTCCGTCTTGTGGTGCTCTCGCCGTCTTCTACACCCCTGCCGACGGGCGGGTCCCGCCGTCTCTGGGTCGTACATATAGGCCGTCGTGGGCACAGGGCGCCGCCCACGGGGCTGATGTCAGGGCCGGCATGGCAACAGTGCCGCGCCGGATGGAGATCTCCATTGGTACGGCGCACTGTGGCCATGCCTGCCCTTCGCGAACGGCGCAGGGATGGGCCGCGCGGTGGCCGCACCCCATCCCGTCCATAGTTGCGAAGGTGGGAGGTGGTTGGAGTCGCGGGCCGACTCCCCATAGCCGGCTTCTCTGGAAGCCGCCAGTTAGGAGCCGGCTTATCTCGAAGTCGTCCTTGGGACTCGGTCGTGAGGGGCTGTCGGCGGCCTCGCCGCTGACTCCCAGAAAGCGGCTCTTCGTCTTGGGTTCTTGAGGGGTGCAGCCTGCCCCGATGTCTTGAAAGGTCCGGGGGCTCGGGTTTTCCTACCCGTGGCCCATTACTCCGACAGTAGTCCCCGAAGCTGGTGAGGCACCGAGGGCAACATGTCGAGGAGCCTCAACAGTTTCATCCTTTTGGTGGTGGAATCTGGGCCTTGCTCGCCGTCTTCCTCTAGGCCGACTAGCTGGAGCCGCACTCACAGAAGGCTGTCTTGCCCCTTAGAGAGTTTGAAAGTCGCAGCGGGAACCAGGCAGCGTGCCTGATAAGCTTCCAGGTAGCGGCCCGTTGCGGGCCCGTCGCATGGCGCCACGCGGCAGGGTCAGTCTGCCCACCCACGCGTGCGACGGGACAGGCCATCAGGCGGGACCCGCCACTACCACCCCTCGGCACGCGAACAGATCCGTCGCGGCCGCGCGAACGGTTGGGGTTCCCACGTCGTAACTGCACGCAGTAACTTCGTGAGGTAAATCG
>NW_025229238.1:0-14167 GCF_018294505.1 Triticum aestivum | reverse complement strand
GGCGGCGAAGCACACACGCCCATCTCCCTGCTCCCCCCGCTTCCTCTTGCTTCTTCTTCCTCTTGCCGCCGCCGTGCCGAACCATGCCATGCCGCGGCGATGAGCTCTTCCTCCGCCGCTGCACCGCCTGCCGCGTGCTCCGGCGTGTGGGACGGCTCCGAGGTGGACAACGACCACATCGAGTTCCTCCGCCAGACGCGCCGTCTCCCCAGCAAGAGCCTAGTGCGGGCCCGCGCCGCGCTGGCGGGAGAAATATCGCCAGCGCCGGAGGAGGGCGAGCGGCGTATTCCGCTCGCACCTCATGCGCGGCCTAGGGCTGCCAGCGAGCGGTTTCTTCCGCTCCTTCTTGGAGTTCCACGGGCTCCAGCCACACCACCTTACTCCAAACACGGTGGTGCTGCTGGCTGCCTTCGCCACCTTGTGCGAAGGCTTCCTCGGCATTCTCCCCACCATCAAGCTATGGGGGGAGTTCTTCCAGTCCAAGCTCGGCACGCACGGCGCCGGCGTGCCAGCTCTGTGTGGCACCTTCATCCGCGATGCGGAGATCGGTGGCCGACAACCCATTTCCCACCATTCCGCTGATCAAGTCGGTGAAGATGTGGCAGCGGTCCTATTTTTACGTGAAGAACGTCACCCCAGAAGGCGACTGGGTCAACCTGCCGCCTTACGAAGCCGGCGCACTGGCGGGGAGGCTCCCCAGCTGGTCCCATCGGGCCAGAACTCTGGCTCCGCTCATGCCTCCGCCGTCGCGCGACTCCGAGTGCTGACGCAGTCGGAGGGCTTGACCGGGACCGACCTGCTGGCCGCCTTCGTGGCGTGCCGAGTCCTTCCGCTCCAAGGCCGACCTCATCTGATCTGTCAGATGAGCGGCCACCGGGACCCAAGTCGGCTATGCTCCAAGGATATGCCCCACGTGGAGGTGGCGGACACGGTGAATTACATCACAAACTGCAATCTCACGGCGGATTGGCAGTTCGGCAAGGAGCCGTACTCACGCGCCAACCCCCCGCCTGTCGTAAGTCGTCTCTCTTCTTCTTCTGTTTTCTTTTTCAGCCGAATCCGACCTCTGATCTTTTTTGGTTTTTTCGAGTCAGAACCCCCTCATCCAGCATTCAGCCGGCACCACGGGACCGGCCCGTCAGTTCGTCCCCGACCGAGCGAAGAGCAACATCGACCATCCTGACTTGGGGGCGGCAGCGATGGAGGCCGACGCCGAAGGAGGAGGAGGAGGAGCAGGCGACTTCAGGCCCCTGGCCACCTTTGCTGACTGGCCTAAAGACGAGACGAGGGGGAAGTTGCCCCGCGCCACCAGTCAAAGGTCGGCTAGCCGAGCGCGAGTTCCTCCACCGGCTTGGGTGGTCAGGGCTAGGTGCACCGTCATCCGGAGACCTGCTCTGGACGGGAACCCTTTTCCTCCCTGGCGAGCGCAGCCAGCCCGACACGCCAGATGGAGTCTGTGCCGACACGCTGCACGATGCTGAGATCGCCTGTGCGGCCAGCTGCCTCGCCGAACTTGTCGGCGAGGTTCGCCTCTCCGACGAGCCTGCATCCGACGCAGGCACGGGCGGCCCCGAGAGCCTCCTTGCGGGCCTCCTCGAACAACTCCATGTCGCCGGCGAGCCTGCCACGGACCTGGAGTCCATAGGCTCCACCGACCCGATGCTGGTCGACTCCGACACCGCGTCGCTCGACGCGTTCCCCACCAACATGGTGGTCTATGACGAGCCGCTCCCTCGTGCGGAGAGCGGCGGAAGCACCGTCATAGAACTACTCGTCATCGGTCATGGCGAGCGTTCCGGCGAAGGAGCTCATGACCCTCTCGATGCGGCTCTGCAAGACCTGACCGCGCCTATCCCGAAAGACGCTGACGCCGAGATGCTGGAGGCACGCCGCCTTCAGCTCCTCGAAGGCGCGAGGAAGCTGGCAAGCATGAGACGCTTGTCAGAAGCCTACCAGTGTGAGATGGATCGCGCTGTGGGCGGCTCGCCGACCCCGACTAGCCCTAGCCGCCTAGGTGCGATCCAGCAGCGCGGTGTAGCCATCGCCAACCTGTTCGGGGCCAATCGCCCTGTGTACGCCACGCCCACGGAGAACATCCGCGCCGCCCAGGCGGTGGCGGACGAGCTGGACAACTTCGAGGGCGAGGAGCGCCGCCTGATGACGGAGCGTGTCCAGCAGCTCCTCGACGCGGCTGCCGTGCAGGACGAAGCCGGCTGCCGCACGGAGGCGGTGCAACGATAAAACGATGACTTGCCTCCCCGCCGAGATCAAGGCGCGACGTCTCGGACGCCGATTGGCGGTGTCCGTGGAAGAAAAAACAAGGATCCGACTGTCAGCCACAGTCAGACTCACATCTCCATCAAGCGCGACCAAGACGGCCGCCCAAGAGCAGTGGAGCGGCGGGACGACTATCTGCCTCCGCCTCCTCGCAGAGAAAGGCGAGTCTCCCTGCCACCCATCGAGCATCCGACTCTCGGTGACCGCCTCGGCCGCTGAGAGGGAGTCGGAGAAAACGACGCCCGCCACAGGATCGACCGACTCCACCGATCCCTGGCGCTGGAAGAAGAAGACGAGTTGGGTCCGCCCTGTTTTGGACCTCGCATCCGAGATGAGCCCTTCCCCAGAGGGTTCACACTCCCTCGAGACACGCCCAAGTACACCGGCTCCGTAAAGCCGGAAGACTGGCTAGTTGACTACTCCACAGCCGTTAACATAGCGAACGGCAACAAGCATGTTGCCGTGAAGTATGTTCCCCTCATGCTCCAGGGCACGGCCCGGACATGGTTGAACAGCCTGAAGCCCCACAGCATCAACAGCTGGGTCGACTTCACCGAGGCCTTCGTCCGCAACTTCACGAGCACGTACAAGCGACCTCCCAAGCCTCGCCAGCTTTCCTTGTGCATGCAAGGCCCCAACGAGTCAACTCGCGACTACCTCACGCGCTGGGCTGAGCTCCGAAACTCCTGCGAGGGCGTGCACAAGGTGCAGGCTATCGAGTACTTCACCGCCGAGTGCAGAGAAGGCACCCTCCTCAAGCACAAGCTCCTTTGCGATGAGCCGGAGACCCTCAACGAGCTGCTGATCATAGCAGACAAGTACGCCACGGCCGACTCCTCCATGAAGACGGAGATTGGAGTCAGTGCGACTGGCAAGGTGGCTCCTCACGCTCCTAGAACTCCGGCTGGAGACACCAGTCGGCGACAGCAACAGAACGATCAGAAGCGCAAGGCCCCACAGCCGGCTTCCAGCAACCGGCAGGTGGCGACAGTCGAAGACCAGTAGCCAGAGGGGCAGCCTCCGGCCCAGCAACAAAAAGGCGGCAAGTCCAACTGGTTGCCGGCCTTCTCTTACGAGCAGACTCTAGATGGTCCCTGCAAGTTCCATAGCGGCGCGAAGCCGTCAAACCACACCACCCGGAAGTGTCACTGGCTCACCAGGATCGCCAAGGGAGACGGCCTCCTGCCTCCCCCGCCTGCTGGGCCGCCGCCTCCACCGCCGCCCCAACAGCCGGCTGTCAGGCCAGTCGGTGCAGTGCAAGACGAGTACCCAGAAGAGCATGGAGCTTATGTGGTGTTCACCAGTGTGGCCGATGACCGACGCAGCAGGCAGCTGCAGCAGCAAGAAGTGAATGCAGTAGCATCAGATACTCCAGAGTTCATGCACTGGTCCGAGAAGCCTATGAGTTGGAGCAGAGCTGATCACCCAGAGGTGATGCCGAATCCGGGCTCCTATGCCCTGGTCTTGGGAGCCACCCTTGCCGCAGATAGGTGGGCCGCTCGCTTCTCGCGAGTGCTAATAGACGGAGGCAGCAACATCAACATCCTGTACAAGGACACGATGGAGAAGTTAGGAATCAAGCAAAGACAGCTTCAGAGCAGTCGGACTGTGTTCCACGGCATTGTACCTAGCCTTTCCTGCTCACCGATCGGCAAGATCCTGATAGACGTCCTCTTTGGGGACAAAGATCATTTCCACCGAGAGCCAGTTTGGTTCGAAGTTGTGGACCTCGAAAGCCCGTACCACGCTCTGCTTGGCCGACCTGCTTTGGCCAAGTTCATGGCGGTCCCCCACTACGCCTACCTCAAGATGAAGATGCCAAGTTCCAAGGGGATTCTGACCGTAGCTAGCGACTACAGAAAGTCGTCCGCTTGCAGCTGAAAGCAGTCGGCTGGCCAAGTCCCTGGTGATCGTAGCCGATAAGCGGCTTCTTGATCGGGTTGTGGCAATGGCCGGCAAGCAGCCTGAAATATCGCCCAACCTCAAGGAGTCAGAAGCTGAGGGCTTGTTCAAGCCAGCCAAAGAAATGAAGAAGATACCCTTGGACCCAGAGCACCCGGAGAGGTATGCTATCATAGGTGCAAACCTTGACAGTAAATAAGAAGGCAAGCTCATCGATTTCCTCCGTGAGAATTGGGACATTTTCGCATGGTCCCCTAAAGACATGCTAGGTGTACCGACGGAATTCGCCGAGCACAAGTTACATGTCCGATCCGATGTGAAGCCCGTCAGGCAGCCTTTGCGCCGCCTGTCAGAAGAGAAGAGAAGAGTTGTTGGAGAAGAGATAGCCCGGCTCCTAGCAGCCGGATTCATCATGGAAGTGTTCTTTCCAGAATGGTTAGCAAACCCGGTCTTGGTACTGAAGAAGAACAAGCAGTGGCGGATGTGTATTGACTACACAAGCCTCAACAAAGCTTGCCCCAAGGACCCGTTCGCTCTGCCGAGAATTGATCAGGTGATAGACTCCACAGCCGGATGCGAGCTGTTGAGCTTCTTAGATGCATATTCAGGATATCACCAGATCAAACTGAACCCGGCCGACAAACTAAAGACCGCCTTCATCACGCCGTTTGGAGCCTTCTGCTACCTGACCATGACGTTCGGCTTAAGGAATGCCGGCGCCACCTTTCAGCGTTGCATGCAGAAGTGCCTCCTCAAGCAGCTCGGCAGAAACGACCACGTCTACGTGGACGATGTGGTGGTGAAGACGGAAAAGCGAGGAACACTGCTGGAAGACCTTAAGGAGACCTTTGAGAACCTTTGCCGATTCCAGATCAAGCTCAACCCTGAGAGGTGCGTCTTCGGAGTACCAGCCGGCCAACTCCTTGGTTTCCTGGTCTCTGAACGCGGCATAGAGTGCAACCCCGTGAAGATCAAGGCCATCGAGAGGATGGAAGTACCCCGCCGACTGCTAGATGTGCAAAAGTTCACCGGCTGCTTGGCGTCCATCAGCCGATTCATCAGCCGGCTGGGCGAGAAAAGCTCTTCCTTTATACCAGCTCATGAAGAAGACCACCTTCTTCGAATGGAACCACAAGGCGGATGAAGCCTTTCTCCAGTTGAAGAAAATGCTGTCTACTCCCCCGTGCAGGCAGCCCCGACTCCTAAGGAGCCCATGCTCCTGTACATTGCCGCGACCAGTAGGGTAGTCAGCACAGTCATTGTAGTTGAGCGCAAGGAGGAAGGCAATGCGCTACCTGTCCAGAGACCAGTATATTACCTGAGCGAAGTACTGTCGACCTCCAAGCAGAACTACCCCCACTACCAGAAGATGTGCTACGGTGTGCACTTTGCCGCCAAGAAGTTGAAGCCTTACTTTCAAGAGCAACCAATCACTGTGGTTTGCACGGCCCCACTAGCCGAGATCATCGGAAGCCGAGATGTTTCTGGCCGAGTGGCCAAATGGGCCATAGAGCTGGCCCCCTACACCATCTATTACCAACCCCGCACCGCCATCAAGTCGCAAGCACTGGACGACTTCCTCATCGACTGGGCCGAGACCCAGTACCTGCCGCCAGCTAGCGCCCGACTCCACCCATTGGCGGATGCATTTCGATGGCTCCAAGATGCGCACCGGCTTGGGAGCCGGCGTTGTCCTCACTTCCCCCAAAGGCGACAAGCTCAAGTACGCGCTGCAGATCCATTTCGCCGCCTCCAACAACGTCGCCGAATACGAGGCGCTCATTCACGGGCTCTGGCTTGCCAAAGAACTTGGCATTCGCCGGATCTTGTGTTATGGCGACTCCGACTTGGTGGCCCAACAGTCATCCGGCGACTGGGACGCCAAAGATGCAAACATGGCGAGCTACCGTTTCCTGGTACAACAATTGAGTGGATATTTTGAGGGGTGCAAGTTCCTCCACGTGCCAAGAAATGATAACGCCCAAGCAGATACCCTGGCAAGAATCGGCTCCACCCGCCAGGCAATACCATCCGGCGTCGCCCTTCAGCGCCTCCTCAAGCCATCTGTCAAGCCGTCACCAGAATCAGACTCCATTTTTGTGCCGGCTCCCCCTGGAGAAGTCGGATCCGACTCCAAAGCCTCAGCAGACGGCACAAGAATTCTTGCAGATGGCCCTAAGAATGCCGCAATCGAAGCCGGCCCGCGGACTGCGGCGACCATTGCGAAGACCCCACAACTCGGCCCGGGGACTGCACCAGTCGGCCCGGGGACTGCACCAGTCGGCCCGGGGACTTCATCAACCCAACAAGCGGCCGTGGACTCCAGCCCGCCGCCTCCCAGCCCAGCCACCCTCGTCCAAGTAGCAGTACCGGCAGTTGAAGAAATAGCAGCACCCTCATGGGCCCAGCCCATCCTGAAGTTCCTAGTAAGCTGAGAGCTACCAACCGATGAAATCTTGGCTCGGCAAGTACAACGTCGAGCGGCAGCCTACACTATAGTCAACAGAGAGCTGGTCAGCGCAGCATCACTGGTGTCTACCAGCGTTGCGTCGAGCCAGAGCAAGGCCAAGCGATTCTCGAAGACATTCATCAAGGCGAGTGCGGCCACCATGCGGCCTCAAGAGCACTCGTCGCCAAAGCCTTCCGACACGGTTTCTTCTGGCCAACTGCCCTAGAAGAGGCCAAGGAATTAGTCCAAAAATGCAAGGGGTGCCAGATGTTCCGCTCCAAGCCGTTTCAGCCGGCTTCCGCACTCAAGACTATCCCCATCGCCTGGCCCTTTGCTGTTTGGGGCCTGGACATGGTGGGACCATTCAAAGCAGCACGAGGCGGCCTAACTCACTTACTTGTCGTGGTGGACAAGTTCACCAAGTGGATAGAAGTAAAGCCCATCAAGAAGTTGAATGGTCCAACTACAGTGACTTTCATCGCTGACATCACGACTCGGTACGGCGTACCACACAGCATCATCACCGACAGTGGCACAAATTTTGCCAAAGGCGCCCTGGCCCATTTCTGCGCGACTCAAGGCATCCGACTGGACTTAGCGTCCGTTGCCCATCCGCAGTCAAACGCCCAGGTGGAGCGAGCAAATGGCCTCATCCTGTCTGGCATCAAGCCTCGACTGGTCGAACCACTGGAGTGTTCGGCCGGCTAGTGGCTTGAGGAGTTGTCAGACGTCCTCTGGAGTTTGCGCACAACTCCAAACAAGTCAACCGGCTTCACACCTTTCTTCCTCGTCTACGGTGCTGAAGCCGTCATCCCAACGGATATATAGTTCGACTCCCCGCGAGTCACCATGTACACCGAGGAGGAAGCAGAAGAAGCACGACAAGACGGTGTCGATCTGCTGGAAGAGGGCCGGCTGTTGGCACTCAGCCGGTCCAGCATCTACCAGCAGAGCCTGCGCCACTACTAAAACAGGAAGGTCAAGCCGAGATCTTTCCAAGAGGGCGACCTTGTGCTCTGGCTAATCCAGCGAACAGCCGGCTAGCACAAGCTGTCGGCGCCTTGGGAAGGCCCTTTCATTATCAGCAAAGTGCTGGGCAACGACTCCTACTACCTGATCGACGCTCAGAAGCTTCGAGCACGCAAGAGGGACGACTCCGGCAAAGAGATGGAGCGGCCATGGAACGCAAATCTTCTCCGAAGATTTTTCAGTTAAATGCAGTATGTACCACGCTACCTTTTGTGTTAAAATACTAAGACTTCGGGCCCCCCGAGAGGAGCTCGGGGACTGCCCTTTTTTGTTATCTGTATGATAAGAATTATGCCTTCGAGTATGTTACTCTTTGATTATGCCGCTTGGCACCGAATTTGACTAGTCGGCCCGGGGACTCGCCGCCTCGCGCTATGAAATGCTTCCTGCAGTCGGACAAGTAGCGTGCGGTGCCTAAGCCGTCTCCTGTCAAAAGCCGCAGCTCGCAGAGCGACTGTTTGGTGGGTAGGAGTAAGGAAGAATGGGCGCCCACACGAAAAATGGCTAAGGACCCAAAGCATAAACATAGTTTAAGCCGGCTTCCAGCCCCTTTTTTGCAAAACTGACTCTTGAGTGGTCGGTTTGCCGCTTTCTATCCAACTTGTTTAAAAGACTCTAAAAAATGGCCAAGTACTTGCCTTCCCAAGAGTAGCCAAGCACTTGATCCAAACGGCAGTCCGTAGAGCGATTGTCCGACGGGCAAGGCGGCGAACAAGGGAAGGCGGCAAAGGAAAGAGCCATAAGAGCAATGAGCAAGGAAAGATAGAATTAGGATAATATTTACACAACATAGTCCCTTGGCCGAATCTTCGAGCAGAAGTTCAAAATACACCCCGCGGGTGGAATTGTGCGAATTAACAAGTTTTTTAAAAGACTATCAAAGCAGATAAAAATAAAGGCAAGACAGCAGGCTAGGAAGCGGCAGACGGGTTTGGAGGGCCGGAGGAGACGGCGGTGTCAGGCGCCGGGGCGGCCGTCTGGGCAGTCTCGGCTTGATCATCTCGGGCGGCAGCCAGCCCAGACGGGCGCGGCTCATTGCTAGAGGCGCGGTCGAGCTGAGGCTGGTTGCCCGCTCCGTCTTCTGGCGCCTACATCTAATCTCCGTCCTCCACCTCGCCTTCCTCCTCGATGCTGGAGCCGATCACCTCCGCCGAGTCCTCGTCGTAATCCGGGTTCATCTCGAACCACTCCGGCGGCGCCTCCCCGCCGTCCTCAGCCCGCTCAGGGACGAAGATGCTGGTGTCCGTGTAGTCGGCGATCGCTGCCGCACGCTCGACGAGGGCATCTTTCGCAGCCAGCAGCTCCGCCTGGGCCTCTGACCGGAACGCGGCCAGCCGGTCCAGATCCAGCCCTGGATACCACGCCTTGACGAATTCCAAGGCCCAGCGCGCTCCAGTCTAGCCCGCGGAACCCTTCCAGGCCTCAAGACGGCTAGTCGCGACGTTCAGCCAGTCGGTAGTCCGACTGGGAGTACGCAGAACCGGCATGTCTGGCCACAGGGCAGCAATCGCCTGGGCGCCGACACGTTGAAGCCGGTGCGGCATCCGATGGGCCGGCCGCAGACGAGCCTCAATGCTCAGAAGCTGCTCACCAAGGGTCCGGGGGGCGTTGGCAGCGATCTCAGCACCACTCGCCCTCTGCGCCTTGCGATCAGCCTCGATGGCTTGATTGGCCGCCTGCGTGTGGCCGGGGAAGAAGTCTGCCAAGACGAAAAAGAAGCAAGTCAAAAAGCCAGGAGTCAGCCTGACCAATAGTCAGCAGCTCAAAGAAGGAAAGTAAAGAAACTCACTGTCGATGATGTCCTCGATTTCATGGAAGCCAGAGGTCAGTTGTGCCTCCTTGTCGGTCCAGGAGGAGCGCTCGCTCTCGAACTCGGCCAGGAGAGCAACCCCTCTCTTCTCCGCCTCGTCCTGCGCCTTCTTAAGCAGCTCCCTTTGCTCCGCCAGCTGCGTAGCCAGCAGGTCATGCTCTGCGGCGAGCTTGCTGCACTCCTCCCCCTTGGCGCGCAAGGTGGTGTCGGCTGCGCCCAGCTGCTGTCGAAGAGTG
Source organism: Triticum aestivum (assembly GCF_018294505.1). Lineage (NCBI taxonomy): Eukaryota > Viridiplantae > Streptophyta > Magnoliopsida > Poales > Poaceae > Triticum > Triticum aestivum. The sequence continues at coordinate 4,464 of NW_025229238.1, read as the reverse complement.
GCGTTGGCCTCTGAAGAATAAAAAGAAAAAGGACGTTAAGTCGTCAACTAAGAAGGTCGCCAGGAAGATCCGGCCCGACTGCTCAGCAGTCGGCCCGAATCTCGGGGACTACAGGCCGAGGGTGCGCCAGCGCGCCCCCGCGATGAAGAAAGAAGACTCACCCCGACTCCTCGACAAGTCGGCGGTCCGCTTGCCCAGCTCCTCAACATTGTGGTTGAAGGCAGTGGCGCGGAGGTTGTGATACTCCTGCGATAAGCATTTCAGACAAAGGTAAAAATTTGGAAATCGACAGATAGAGTTCCGAGCCGCCTGCTCAGCAGCCGGCCCGAAACTCGGGGACTACACCCAATGGGTGCGCTGGCGCGCCCCCACAGAGAAGAAACATACCCGAACGGCGGTTCGCGACGCCAAGTGCGCCTTGGTGCAGTTCTGGATGGCGTCGCCTTCAGCTCGCAGCTTCGCCTGAACGTCCAGAAGCGCCTGGTTCAGCGGGCCCGTGCCGCCTCCTCGCACCCACCTAACGGGCGCGACGCTTGTCGCCTCGGCATCTGGAATGGCCGAGCTGGCGGCACCGGTCTCCAAAGGGCGTGGCGCCGAAGTCGCCTTCTCAAGACGGCAGCGCACTGGCGAGGCGACTTGAAGGAGCAGCTTCGCCACAGCTTCGTCATCAGTCGGCGGCACCGGTGGGTCCGCCTGCTATTTACCTCGCGTGCTCTCAGACGGCGGCGGAGGCGGCAGGGGCGGCACGACCGTGCCCGACAGGGAGGTCTCGCCGCCTTTCCTCTTCATGACAGGGAACTCGCTTCCGGCTCCCTCCGTCTGCCCCGTGAACTCCGGCGGCGGCGGCGCGGAGCTCAGCGGGGTGATGAGCAACGCCGATTGGAGGCGCGCGGTCTCCTCGGCTCGTCGCTTAGCTGCGATGGTGGCTTCGGCCTCCTCCAGCTTCCTCTGGGCGGAAGCCGCCGCCTTCTCGGCCTCCGCCTTCTCCAGGCGGGCGGCCTCCTCCTCGTCGCCCTTCTCCTGCGCGTTCTGCTCCGTCGCTACCTGGAGGTCGGCGGTAGGGTCAATCCGCCGAGTATTGGCGGACGTCTCTGCTGACCCCATGACGGAGGCGGCGGCGACCCTCTCTAAAGTAAGAGGAGCCCTGATGCGAAGAAGACATGTAAAAGACTTGGACAAGATGAACCAGAAGAAAACAAGACAAAGTAGAAGCACTTACGCGGAGACCAGAGGCGGCTTTTTCACTTCCTTGCGGAAGCGGTTAGCCTTCGCGATCGCCTCTTCCCGCTTGGTCATGGCGGTCGTCCCCTTAAACTTCTTCGGCCGGCCGCCTAGCGAGCTTGGCCCGGCCCGGTGCTTCTTCGCGCCGCCTCGAACACCCAAGCCGGCAGAGGAACTCGCGCCTAGCTGGCCGACCCTCGGTTGGCGGCGGGGGACGACTTCCCCCTCGCTGTCATCTTCAGGCCAGTCGGCGAAGGTAGCCAAGGGCCTGAAGTCGTCAGCCCCTCCTCCTTCCCCTCCTTCGGCGTCGGCTTCCATCGCCGCCGCCCCAAGTCAGGGTCGTCGACGTCGCTCTCCGCCTGGTCGGGGACAAACTCACAGGCCGGCCCTGTGGTGCCGGCTGAGGGCTGCATGAGGGGGTTCTGACTCAAAAAAACCAAAAAAGATATGAAGTTGGATTCGGCTGAAAAAGAAAACAGAAGAGGAAAAAAGACGACTTACCACAGGTGGGGGGTTGGCGAGCGAGTATGGCTCCTTGCCGAACTGCCAATCCGCCATAAGATTGCAGTTCGCCATGAAGTTCACCATGTCCGCCACCTCCGCGTGGGGCATGTCCTTGGAGCACAGCCGACTGGGGTCCCGGTGGCCGCTCATCTGACAGATCGGATGAGGTCGGCCTTGGAGTGGAAGGACTCGGTGCGCCACGAAGGCGGCCAGCAAGTCGGCCCCGGTCAGGCCCTCCGACGGCGTCAGCACTCGAAGTCGTGCGACGGTGGTGGCGCCTGCAGGAGTCAGCGTCCTGGCCCGATGGGACCAGCTGGGGAGCCGCCCCGCCAACACGTCGGCTTCGTAAAGCGGCAGATTGACCCAGTCGCCTTCCGTAGCGACGTTCTTCACATAGAAGTAGGATCGCTACCACATCTTCACCGACTTGATCAGCGGGATGGCGGGGAAAGGGTTGTCGCCCACCGGCCTCCGCATCGCGATGAAGGTGCCGCACAGAGCCGGCACGCGCGGCGACGTGCGTGCCGAGCTTGGACTGGAAGAATTCCCCCCACAGCTCGATGGTGGGGAGAACGCCGAGGAAGCCCTCGCACAAGGCGGCGAAGGCAGCCAGCAGCACCACCGTATTCGGAGTGAGGTGGTGCGGCTAGAGCCCGTGAAACTCCAAGAAGGCGCGGAAGAAGCCGCTCGCCGGCAGCCCTAGACCACGCATGAGGTGCGAGCGGAATATGACCCGCTCGCCCTCCTCCGGCGCCGGCGTTATTTCGCATGTCGGCGCGGCGCGGGTCTGCACTAGGTTCTTGCCGGGGATGCGGCGTGTCTGGCGGAGGAACTCAATTTGGTCGTCGTCCACCTCGGAGCCGTCCGACACGCCAAAGCGCGCGGCGGGAGACGCGGCGGCGGAGGAAGAGCTCATCTCCGCAGCGTGGCGTGGTTCGGCGCGACGGCAGCAAGAAGAAGAAGAAGGAGCGAGAGGAAGAGGGGAAGCTGGAAGATGGGTGCGCGTGATTCGCCGCCCCCCTCCTCCCGCCTACTTATAGGCTCACAGGCTGAGAAGCCGATGTGGCGGGCGTGGGATTAACTGCGCCCAGTACCCCACGCCCCCCATGATTTAACCCACGAAGTTACTACACGCAGTAACAACGTGGGAACCCCAACCGCCCGCGCGGCCGCAATGGATCCGCTCGTGGGCCGAGGCACGGTAGTGGCGGGCCCCGGCTGACAGGCATGTCTCGTCGCGCGCGTGGGTGGGCAGACTGACCCTACCGCGTGGCGTCACGCGACGGGCCCGCAATGGGCAGCAGCCTGGAAGCTTATCAGGCACGCTGCCTGGATCCCGTCACCACCTTCAACCCTTGGAGGAGCAAGACGGTCTCCTGCGAGTCCGACTCCAGCTAGTCGGCCTAGAGAAAGACGGCGAGCCAAGCCCAGATTCTTCCACCAGAGGGATGCAATTGTTGAGGCTCCTCGACATGTTGCCCTCGGCGCCTCACCAGCTTCGGGGACTACTGTCGGAGTAATGGGCCACGGGTAGGCAAACCCGAGCCCCTGGACCTTTCAAGACATCGGGGCAGGCTGCGCCCCTCAAGATCCCAATATGAAGAGCCTCCTTATGAGAGTCGGCGGTAGATTCGCTGACTGCCCCTCCCATCCTAGTCCTAGAGACGGCCTCAAGATGAGCCGACTCCCAACTGGCGGCTTCCAGAAAAGCCGGCTACGGGGAGTCGGCCCGCGACTCCAACCATCTCCTGCCTGCGCAATTACGGGCGGGACGGGGTGTGACCGCCGCGCGGCCCATCCCTGCCCCGTCCACGAAGGGCAGGCATGGCCACAGTGCGCCGTACTGACAGAGATCTCCGTCCGGCGCGGCACTATTGCCACGCCGGCCCTGACATCAGCCCCATGGGCAGATCCATGTACCCACGACGGCCTGTCTGTACGACCTAGAGACGGCGGGACCCTCCTATCGGCGGGGGTGCAGGAGACGGCGAGAGCGCTGGAAGACGCAACTGTTGGGAGTCGGCCCCCAGGAGTCGGCCAGCCCCTCCAACAGGCCCGCATGCCATTAACCAGACGAGACAGGGAATGGCAACAGTGATCGCCCGCCAGGCGGCGGTGCTGTTGCCATGACCCCATGACCAAGCTATCGTCATTAGAGGCGCGGCTACAGTAATCCGTAGCTGGCAAGACCCGCCAGCGGCGGACGAGGCCTGTCAGCCCCATGATGGGCCGTCGGCGGGGCACTAGTCTGCGGGCGCCAGCAGTCGGTAGAGAAGTCAGCGACCTAAGAGACAGACGACTGGGACACACGCCCAGCCGGATTACCATTGTACCCCCGGGGGGTAGGCCTATATAAACCCCCCGGGGCACCCATGCAAGAGGTTGGACCCTAATAGTTTTAGACACACATAGAGGGAAGAGAAGAGCTAGCCGTGCCCTTCTCCTTCCTCACCCCGAACAGCTCAAGGAGCAACCTTGTACCCACTTCGCCATGGTGATCATGCGGAGACCCCGCAGAGCAGCAGTAGGGGTATTATCTCCACGGAGAGCCCTGAAGCTGGGTAAGATCCACCGGCGAGCATGCCTTCGCCTCATCCCGTTTCCAGGCACCGGTGACGTTCTACTCGACCCCACCATGATAAGCCATCCTTTGGCATATGTCGCACCCAACCCCCGACACCTACGGACTCCAAGTCCGTGGCAGGCTCGCTGGCGACGTGGAGTTGGTCAAGGAGGCCC
>NW_025229237.1:22857-26005 GCF_018294505.1 Triticum aestivum | reverse complement strand
TCCCGCCTCTGGTTGTACTACCAGACGCCGGAGCAGCCGGAGCGGCTGCGGCTGTCTTCTTTCGTTGGTTAAGAGGCGGAGCAGCCGAAGGCGGACTGCTACGACGCGCCGGAGCAGCCAGAGCGGCGGCGTCTGTGTTCCGCCGTCGCTTACGAGGCGACGAAGGAGGAGGCGGGCTGCTCGGACGGGCCGGGGCAGGTGGAGAAGGAGGCAGAGTACTGCCGCCCTCACGCGCCGGAGCAGGAGGTGGAGTGCCCTGATCACTCACCGGAGGAGGCGGAGTGCCCAGCTGACTAGCAGGAGCCGTGGAGTTCAGAAGCTTGATGTGCTCCTTACGCCATAGACACGGAGTATGCATAACAAGACCCAGCTGAGTCTCCCCATCACCTGTAGGGTGGTCAAACTGGAGCTCCTCAAATCCCTCCATTATTTCGTCCACTATCACAACAGCATAGCCTTGTGGAATCGAACGGCAGTGAAAAGTTGCTCCGGGTGAAGGAGGGAACACAGAGCCGACAACCGCCTTGACTTTGAGCTGATCCCATTGCGTCATATGGTGGCACTGGTGTGAATCCGTGATAAAATCCACGGGGTAGCTAGGACCCGTCAAGTCAGGCTACTCAGTGAGCTCAGTGGAAGCCACGCTGATTCTCTGCTGAGATGGCGGGGTAGCATCTGGGGTAGCATCTTGGGCAGGATCTCGCAGCTGCTGGTTCTCAGCATCTCGTTCCTCTAGCCTTCTTACCCTTGCCTTAAGCTCCTGTAGTTCGCTCTGCTCCACTTTCCTCCTCCTATCATGGGTTTTGTAACCGCCTGCGTCGAGAAATCCAACCTTCCACGCAACGGAGCCTGGCGTGCCTCGTGTTCGTCCAGGGTGCTCAAGATTCCCGAGGGCCCTTGTGAGCTCGTCGTTCTCTCTGTCGGGAACGAACTTCCCTTCCCGCACTTCATTGATTGCTTTCCGAAGCTTCGTGATGGGTGTTGCACGTTGCTCGTCCATCCAGCAGCACTTCCCTGTTTCAGGGTCCGATGTTCCACCAGCCCCGAAGAACCAAGTCCTACAACGGTCTGGCCAGTGCAATATCTCTGGTTCGACCCCTTTAGCAATCAGGTCCTGCTCAGCCTTGTCCGACAACGGCCGGGCTTTGAGGTAGCCACCTGACCCCATGCGATGGTAATGCTCCTTCTTAGCGGCATTTATCTTGTTAGTCACTGACATCTTCTTACTCGTCTCCGATGTCTTGTTGGCCGCAAATGCGGTCCAGTGATCTCTTATCTTCTCAAATCGGTCGGTGAATTCTAGAGTCTTGTCTTTGTCGACAAAAATTGTTTTCAACTCATTCTTCCACCTCCTGAATAGATCTGCCATCTTCTTGAGAGCATAGGACTTGATCAATGGCTCTATAACTGGATTCTTCGGATCCTCCTCTTCCGGTAGGGTGAAATTTACCTTCAGCGCTTTCCAAAGATCTTCTTTATGTCTATCTTCGACAAAAGAAACTTGAAGAAACTCTTCCTTCTTAGGCTCATTCCATAGCTCGATGCTGATCGGGATCATGTCACTAACAAGAACCCCGAACTGAGCAGAAAATGCTTCCTTGGTCCGGAGGGGTTTAATCGGTTGGCCATCGCGCGCGATTTCTATGATCGTGAACCTTTCATCCGGGCACAACTTTTTCTTCGGGCCTCGTTTCTTTACTGAAGTATTGCTTGAACTGGAGGGCTATATAAAAGAAGAAAGAAGAGTTAATATATGTACATACCAAAATAATTAATGCACAATTAGCTAGTCAGCACATGCTTAATTATATATATATATATACCTCGCCAGACTTTGCAATAGGTGATCCCAACTCTGTTCGGTCAACAGAGCCGTCATCACGGCCGCCGGAGCCACCATCACGATCATGACCCTCCTCCATTGTTTGATCAACGCAGCCTGCTTCCTCTCCTTGCAGACCTTCTTCGATGTCATTGAGAAACGACAAGACTACATCACCTCCGTCGCGGATTATGTCCCCCAATATCTCTTCTTGACCGAAGTCTCTTTGATGATCCATAGTTTCTGCAAATATTACAACATGGCAATTAATATACAAACGTGAGAGGTGGATATATCGAAGTTATCAGGGAGAGGGTATATCGACAACGACGACATATACATAGAAAAAAATCTTATCACGGAGGGAGTATATATATTGACCCCCCCCTTCATGTCGAAGTTATCCGAGAGGGGGTATATCGACAACGATGACATATACATAGAAAAAATGTTATCGGGGAGGGGGTATATATATCGACCCCTCCTTTTGTCGAAGTTATCGGAGAGGGGGTATATCGACCGCCTCTCTCTCATGATTGTCTGGCATTTGTGTAGTGTCAAAGGATTCAAACAAAACCATGTCTCCATCATTAGGCGAAAGTAGCAGGCGCATGATGGTACGAAGCTCTCCAAAGTTGTTTTGGAACGGAGTCCCAGATAGGATAATTCGCTTTTTGGTACAAAATACAGCAAGAGCCTTCCGAATATCGCTATTTGGAAGGCATTTGCTGAAATTCTTACTAAAAGGCGGATCATCCCATCTGGGACTCCATTCCAAAACAGATTTGGAGAAATTCGTACCATCATGCCCCGGTTACTTCCGGCTAATGACGAAGCCATGGATTTCTTCAATACTTTGACACTAGGCCACCTCTCGACCCCTCAACGATCCTCGACTCCTCGACCCTAGAAAGTTGACGACCCTCGACCGCTCGGTGATCCACAACCCTCTACCCTAGTTCCCGACCCTCGACCCCCTCATGTCACGTTTGTCTAGTGTCAAAGGATTCAACAAAACCATGTCTTCATCATTAGGCGAAAGTAACAGGCGCATGATGGTATGAAGCTCTCCAAAGTTGTTTTGGAACGGAGTCCCAGATAGGATAATTCGCTTTTTGTTACAAACTACAGCAAGAGGCTTCCGAATATCGCTATTTGGAAGGCATTTGCTGAAATTTGTACCAAAAGGCGGATCATCCTATCCGGGACTCCATTCCAAAACAACTTTGGAGAAATTCGTACCATCATGCCCCGGTTACTTCCGGCTAATGAAGAAGCCATGGATTTCTTCAAAACTTTGACACTAGGCCACCTCTCGACCCCTCG
>NW_025229237.1:8108-19438 GCF_018294505.1 Triticum aestivum | reverse complement strand
GTACGATGGGACGAGACCTCAATCAATGATGAGCAAGACAACAGTTCTTCCACCCATGCCTATGGTCAGCCGGAGAGTGGCAATAGTGCCCCTTACCTACCCGCTGACCGGGGCTGGCGTGGCAACAGTGCTCCCGCCCTCACCGCTGACGGCAGCAAGCGGCAGCCTGATGGAGAGCACTGTACGTGACTCGACTCGGCAACGCCATGATGATCAATAAGACGGCGCACAGTCCCCCTAGGCACGAGGGGCCCGCACCTAGGGGAACCCGGCGAACCACAAGCCATCAGCGGGACCCAGCCCGGTATCCCGGACATCGACAATACGGACCCACCGACTCGGCGTATTACCATTGTAACCCTAGGTTTCTTGATCTATAAAACCCCCCAGGAACCCACGCCCACAGGGGCATATGGCATGTACAAGGTAGCATGTGAGAAATAGATACAAGGGAAAAACAAGCAAGCATAGGACTAGCCACCAAACTGCAACACCGGGGAGAAGGAGCAGCCCAAGCCTTGGCCAGCTTCCTTCCTCCTCCATACAGCTCCAGGAGCAACATTGTACTATCAATCATCCAACCACACTCGGCAGGACTAGGGGTATTATCTCCCCGGAGAGCCCCGAACCTGGGTATGTCCGGCGTCCCGCGCTGGCTCATGCCAACCTCCCCTCTGGAGCCCACCAGCGCCCTCGAGCCTCCTCCTCTCTTTAGCCATCCCTTGGCATCTGCCGTGCGCCGACCAGGACAGTTGGTGCCCACCGTGGGGCAGCTCGAGGAGATTGCAGGGAGCATGCTTCAGACGAGGCCCTTCTCCTACACCGACGAGTCCGTCGCGCTGGCGGACGATGTCGGTGTCAAAACCGGCGGATCTCGGGTAGGGGGTCCCGAACTGTGCGTCTAGGCGGATGGTAACAGGAGACAAGGGACACGATGTTTTTACCCAGGTCTGAGCCCTCTCGATGGAGGTAAAACCCTACTCCTGCTTGATTAATATTGATGATATGGTTAGTACAAGAGTAGATCTACCACGAGATCAGAGAGGCTAAACCCTAGAAGCTAGCCTATGGTATGATTTTTGTTCGTCCTACGGACTAAAACCCTTCGGTTTATATAGACACCGGAGAGGGCTAGGGTTACACAGAGTCGGTTACAATGGGAGGAGATCTACATATCCGTATTGCCAAGCTTGCCTTCCACGCCAAGGAAAGTCCCATCCGGACACGGGACAAAGTCTTCAATCTTGTATCTTCATAGTCCAAGAGTCCGGCCAAAGGTCATAGTCCGGTCATATGGACACCCCCTAATCCAGGACTCCCTCAGTAGCCCCTGAACCAGGCTTCAATGACGACGAGTCCGGCGCGCAAATTGTCTTCGGCATTGCAAGGCGGGTTCCTCCTCCGAATACTTCATAGAAGATGTTGAACACAAGATAGTGTCCGGCTCTGCAAAATAAGTTCCACATACCACCATAGAGAGAATAATATTTGTACAAATCTAATCTGCTGACGTATTCCGCAGCATGACATCATGCCACGGCCAAGCCTTTATTCGAATCATTTTACGTCCCACCTCAGCGCATTTAGCGAGGCGGTTTCCTTGGCACGTCTTGTCAAAGCAGAGATCGTGTCCCCTTATTCCGAGATTCTCATCAATACGGGCGTGGGTAACCCAACCGCGCCATTAATCACAGCGCTTGGGAGATAAGCGAGTTTTACTAGGCTGGTGGGGGTACATAGTTTCGTCTGCCCATATAAGGGGATAAGGATCCACTCTTTCCATTTACGCCTTCTTCCTCCTTTGCTTATCCATCTCCGCGCACTCGAGCTCCAACACCGAAGTCTGCACTTCCCACCTCAACCTTCTCCAGCCATGTCCGGAGCGGGAGGCAGGTGGATGGCCTCCTCCGTCACGGAGAGGCACGTCAAAAAGTTGAGGAAGGCCGGATACTTGTCAAACGACATTGCGCACAGGCTCCCAGATGAGGGGCAGATCATCCCCACCCCCAGGCCCCATGAGAGGGTGGTGTTCCTCCCCCATTTCCTCCATGGACTAGGCTTCCCACTCCACCCATTTGTCCGGGGGCTCATGTTCTACTATGGCATGGATTTCCACGATTTGGCCCCAAACTTCATCCTCAACATCTCGGCGTTTATCGTCGTGTGCGAGGTCTTCCTCCGCATCAAGCCCCACTTCGGCTTATGGCTGAAGATCTTCAATGTCAAGCCGAAGGTAGTGGGTGGCCAGCAGGCGGAGTGCGGAGGCGCCATGGTGGGCAAGATGGCCAACGTCACATGGCTCGAGGGTTCCTTTGTGGAAACCATCAAAGGGTGGCAATCGGGGTGGTTCTACATCACCGAGCCGCGCGACTCTGAATGGGCAGCGGCCCCCGAATTCTGATCTGGCATCCCCACACGGCTCACCTCATGGAAAGAGACGGGCCTATCGTGGGGTAATTCGGCAGAGCTGACCGTACTCCAAACCTGCGTCAAAGACCTGATTGACAGGAAGGTTAAACTTGTCACCGTAGTCCAGGTCATGCTCTTCCGCCGGATCCTCCCGTGTCAACGACGGGCTTTTAATTTGTGGGAATTCGACCTGGCCCAGCACCAAACCTTGTCTAGGCTCTTCGACACAATGCACGAAGATGCCTGGAAGGTGCTTTTCAAGAGCTCCGAGGTTCACCCTCCCATTACCGAGGATCGCGGATTCTGCGCGAAGCGCCAAGCCAGCGCGGTAAGCTTAGTTTACCCATTACAGGGTACTTGTTTTTCATAGTTTGACTCTATGCGGGATCTAAGCTCCCATTCCTTTAACAGGACTGGCAGAACAAGTTCGGACAGATCGACTATCCGGCTCCTTTGCCCGAAGGCCCAGCAGATGCCCGCTTGGCGAAGCTGCTGGTCCCGGCACCTCACATGGTGCCGGAGAAGAAGGCCAAGAAGAAGGCCACGGGAACTCGAAGCAGCTCCCGGCGCCTGTTGGTGTCGGACTCATCGCCCGACGACCCTGAAGCGCACTCCTCCGCCGAAGACGAGGAGGAGGAAGAAGAAGCCTCTCCTCCTCCAATGGGGGGAGGAAAGAAAAGGAAGGTCACCCTAACTGGGGAGGTCGGAGGGTCCAAGAAGGGGAAAACCCTTCTTCGGACTAAGCCACCGATGCCGAAGACGACGGAGAGGAGTGGCCATCCAGGGCCAAGCCCCTAGCAACATCGTAAGTATCCAGATACCAGAATAACTCATGGCGTTCCTTTAGTGCACAACATCTTCTAACGCCGAACATAATCATGTAGTCCGCCCAAGGCCCAGCTTGAGGCTTCGTTGACCGGATCCCTGGATTCGTCGGATGTGAATAGTCTTTCACTTCCAACTGCTACCTCCCCTCACCCCACGGATAATGCCGAGGTGGAGTCCCAGAAGGGGCCAGGCTAGGAGGAGGTATCCCCGGAGGCACCGCAAGGCGACCTTCCGGACTCCAGGCGCAAATGGGATAAAACCCTAGAGGGATCTAAGTCCGGCCCTGGGCCGGACTCCGCACCGGAACCTTCAGTGGTTCCAGAGTCCGGCAGGCAGCCCCTTCATAAGAAGGGCAAGCCTACGACGCCGGTGACCTCCGTCCAACCGGAGGCACCGGATGATTGCGGTGATCCAGAAGGTTTGGTCCGCCAAGAGCGGGCTGACAGAAGCCTGTGCCAGCCTTCTAACAGGCTTTGAGGTATGTATTTAAGACATGTAAAAATATTACCGCATAGACAGTAGCCCCTGATTCTCAGTTCGGTGTTCGGAAACAAAAGCCGGACTGAGGATCTACAAAGATATACGCAGGAGTCTAACATAAATATGTCAATATGGGAATGCAGGCTGCGCTGCTGACCTCTGCCGCACTGACTGCAGAGGTCAATGCATTGAAGCAGAGCCTCGAGCGGTCCGAGAACGAGCTCGGCCTCGCCAAGAAGCAGCTTGAGGACAAGGAAGGTAAGTAGTACCTTATTGAAGTATATAAAATATACCTGGTTGCAAATAATGATAGGACCAACGTGAATGTTACAGGGGCCAAAACCAAGGTGGCGACCCTGAAGGAAGCGTTGTCCAAGGCCGAAGACAATGCGGCCGCGGAGCGCACTGAGCGAGAAAAGCAGGAGGCGCGGGCGGAGGAAGTGTGGCAAGAGCTCCATGCTCTTGTGAAGAAACATGAGAGATTGGAGCTTGACTCAAAGACTCAAGAGTCCGAGCTTGCCTCGGCCCTTGAGAGCGCCAAACCCGCCAAGGCCAAAGCCCAAAAAGCCCTCCAGGAAATTGAGGCGATGAAGAAGATAGCAGCGGGTAAGGCATTCTTTATGCAAAGCAAGCACGTGAAAGTGAATTACTTGTTACTTAGCCGAGTCCGGAGCTCTCCAGGAGCATTCACAGCTCGACGGAGAAAGTGTTCTGGTCCCAGTATGCTGAGGCCGGACACCCGGTGCCCTTGAGCGACCAGCTGAAGCAGCTGGTCGAGCTCCATAAGGTAGCCGAACAGGCCATGAAGGGCCTTATAGGCCGGCTATGGCCTGGGGAGGTCCTGCCTGGGAGCTACTTTGGGCTGGTGAGGCGGCTGGTGGATGCATGTCCACGGCTTGAAGTCATCAAGCGCTTCGTATGCATCGAAGGCGCCCGTAGGGCCCTTGCCCGCGCTAAAGTGCACTGGGACAAGCTGGATGCTGAGAAGCTGGTGACAGATGGGCCATCGGAGGGGAAGGAGCATCGCAGGCCCGAAATGTATTATGAGGGCGTCCTGAAGGGTGCCCGCCTTGTGGCGATTGAATGTACCAGGGATGTAATTTTTGAGTAAACTCGCTCGTGTTTATCCTGTGCGCTGAAAACTTGTTCATATGCACTAAGCAACGCTTGTTGAATTTAAAATATTACCTTTTGTACGGCCGTTTATTGAATCTGAGGGATGCAAGTCGTCGGCTTCTACCCGCATGCCACGAGTGCTGGGGTGTTCAGGATAAACTTGAACGCTCTTGTTCCCGTTCTTGGGTCTTTCGAGGGAGGCGCTCAGCACAACGAACAAGGCAATCGGACTATAATGCTTTATCACTCTCACTTAGCCATAGAATTCTATAATTTTAAATTTCGGCGAAGCCCCTAGTATTCGGAAGACCGAGTTCGGGGCGCTATCCACGCCTAGGCCGGACAAAGCCAGCTCCTCGCTCTAAGCGGCATAAGTATTAAGGGACTTGAAAACCCCTCGAACAGCGTCTGGCTCTCTCCCTATCATGACGGTCAGTTTTAGCTTTCTCTACTGAGGTGCTCAACCCAGCTCAACTAGGGCACAATCGTAGTACTTCTCCCAGTGCTACCTTAGCCGATATAACGGAACGTAAGGTACCAAAACATGGGAGCCGGGCAAACCCAACTATTGACCCAAGACATGATTCGGAGCTGATGCATATAATGTTATAAGTTTGGGGTGCCGCACTCGTGAGAGTGTTCGGTCTTCTCACACCATATTCTGGGGTACTTAAGCCCCTGGTGTACTGGCCGTACCAAAGTGTACGGTTGCATAGTGTTATAACTGAACATACTTATATAAAAAAAATGAATGCAAGAATAGACAAGACCTATGTATTGTTTATTAAAGGGCTACTGTGAAAGCAGAACGATACAAATAGTGCGATGAGCAAGAGATTGGATTATTTGACATGTCCCCCTCCAGGGGCAAGCTGCGGGACTTTATGTAAGACAGGTATTTAGCTCGTTAAAGAGACCACCTGGACATTCGATGTAGCTTGCTGCCTTGCTGGCTGTTGCATCGTGTGTTTAGCGATTGTACTGCCGGACAGGCCTTCCGGAGAATGGAGTCCTGAAAGTAAGAAAAAAGAAATGACAAAAACGGGAGCCCCTAGTGCGGTTGAGCCGCATTTTGGGCGTGCCGTGGTTGTGCCCCTCCCCTTATGCTCATGGTATTTCCAGAGCGTAATTATGTATGCGTAGCACTGGTTTCGCAATTTGGCGAGGGCTGGGGTTGGGGCCATACTGCTACGCTTGCACGGAACGTGCCAGGCGGTGTTGTTGTAGGTTACTCCGGGCACGCTTGACGGTGTCCGGGCGTGTAATAGTCAGACTAGAGAATTGCCTTGAGAGGCTACTTTGTACTTCCGCCTCGAGGGCCACCGTATGCTCCTCTGTTCGGAGAGAGCGTTCGGTGTTTTCATTGACCGTAATGACTCCTTGAGGGCCTGGCATCTTGAGCTTGAGGTATGCGTAGTGAGGCACCGCATTGAACTTTGCAAATGCGGTTCGTCCAAGCAGGGCGTGATAGCCACTGTCGAACGGGACTATGTCGAAGATTAACTCCTCGCTTCAGAAATTATCCGGGGATCCGAAGACCACTTCTAGTGTAACTGAGCCTGTACAATTGGCCTCCACACCTGGTATGACGCCTTTAAAGGTCGTCTTTGTGGGTTTAATCCTTGAGGGATCTATGCCCATTTTTCGCACTGTATCCTGATAAAGCAGGTTCAGGCTACTGTCGCCGTCCATAAGGACTTTAGTGAGGTGAAATCCGTCAATGGTTGGGTCTAGAACCAATGCGGCGAATCCGGCGTGGCGGATGCTAGTGGGGTGTTCCCTTCGATCGAAGGTGATCGGGCGGGAGGACCATGGGTTGAACTTTGGGGCAACTGGCTCCAACGCATATATGTCCCTGAGTGCACGCTTCCGTCCCGTTTTAGGGATGTGGGTTGCGTATATCATGTTCACCGTCCACACTTGTGGGGGAAATCCCTTATGTCCCCTATTGTTCGGCGGCCGGGGCTCCTCCTCGTCATCGCTATGCAACCCCTTGTCTCTGTTTTCGGCGCTTAACTTGCCTGCCTGCTTGAACACCCAACAGTCCCTGTTGGTGTGATTGGCTGGTTTTTCGGGGGTGCCGTGTATCTGGCACAAGCGGTTGAGTATTCGGTCCAAATTGGATGGGCCCGGAGTACTTCTTTTGAATAGCTTTTTCTGCTGACCGGGTTTAGAGCCTCGGAATCCGGCGTTAATTGCCGTATCCTCCGCATTGTCGCCGTTAATGTGGCTCTTGTGTTTGTTGCAACGCGACCTGCCATTGTTGTCCGTGCTATCCGAATTACCAGGGCTCTTGGTCATGTTATTACTACGAGCTAGCCGACTGTCTTCTCCCGCGCAAAAGCGGGTCATGAGTGTTCTGAGGGATGCCATGGATTTCGGCTTTTCCTGTCCTAGGTGCCGGGCAAGCCATTCGTCACGGATGTTGCATTTGAAGGCTGCGAGGGCCTCTGCGTTCGGACAGTCGACTATTTGATTTTTCTTGGTTAAGAACCGTGTCCAGAATTGTCTGGCCGATTCCTCTGGCTGCTGAATGATGTGGCTTAGGTCATCGGCGTCTGGTGGTTGCACATAGGTGCCCTAGAAGTTGTCGAGGAATGCGGCTTCCAGGTCCTCCCAGCAACCAATTGACTCTGTTGGCAAGCTGTTAAGCCAATGCCGAGCTGGTCCTTTAAGCTTGAGTGGGAGGTATTTGATAGCGTGTAGATCATCACCGTGGGCCATGTGGATATGAAGGAGATAATCCTCGATCCATACCGCAGGATCTGTTGTGCAATCGTATGATTCGATGTTTACGGGTTTAAAACCCTCGGGGATTTGATGATCCATTACTTCGTCTGTGAAGCATAGTGGGTGTGCGACGCCTCTGTACTGGGCTATATCACGACGTAGCTCAAATGAGCTTTGTCTGCTGTGTTCGGCCCGACTGTATTTGCCATGTCCGGCATGACGGTTATTGCCACGTGCCGTGGGGCAGCCACGCGATCCGTAGATCGATCTTGTTTGCCTTGCCTTGTCCTCCAATATGTCTCGCAGGTCCCGCGCGTTTCCCCGTGCCTTGGTATAGCGGCGCCGGGATGCGGCTTGAATCGATGGCCGAGAGGCCTCTCTATCGTGGCCACGAGGTGGCCGGTCGGCCGCGTCGTGCGCTGGTGATGTAGGTTTAGGTGATTCCTCCTCTAATCGGAGTAGCAGCCTGCGCTTTGGGTAGCTCTTGGAGGGGCGTTTGAGTTCATACTCTTCGGCCACAAGGACTTCAGTCCATCGGTCGGCTAGCAAGTCTTGGTCAGCTCTAAGCTGCTGCTGTTTTTTCTTGAGGCTGCTTGCCGTGGCCATAAGCCTGCGTTTGAAACGCTCTTGTTCGACGAGATCCTCAGGCACGACAAATTTGTCGTCTTCGAGGCTTGCCTCGTCTTTGGAGGGAGGCATGTAATTATCATCCTCGACCTCCCTCTTTGTCGCTCTCTCATGAGGGGTGGCTTCTCCATCCTCCTGTGCTGAATCCTGCTGGAGGGGGTTGTCTTTGGCACTGTCCGGGGTGTTATTATCTCCCGTGCCGGAATCACCGTTTTTGCTTTGGCGGGATTTAGAGCGGCGCCGCTGACGCTAGCGCTTAGGCTGTTTCTTGGAGGGGTCGTCATCCGTTGTTCCATCGCCATTCCCTTCTTTTGGGGTGTCCACCATGTATATGTCATATGATGAGGTGGCCTTCCAGTACTCGAGAGGCGTTGGGTCTTGGTCGTCTCCTACATCGTCGTCCATGTCTTCAGAGTCGAAATCGAGCATGTCGGTTAAATCATCGACAGTGGCTATTAAGTGGGCGGTGGGTGGGCTTTGAATTTCTTCATCGTCTGCATCCCATCCTTGCTGACCATACTCCGGTCAGGGCTCTCCTGATAAGGAGAGAGACTTTAGTGAATTCAGAATGTCGCCGAAGGGCGAATGCTGAAAGATGTCCTCGGCGGCGAACTCCATGATCGGCGCCCAATCGGATTCAATCGGCAGGGGCGCGGAAGGTTCGGAGTCCGGAGAGGAGTCCGGCACCTTGGAGTCGCGAGCTTCGCAAAGGACAAGACTGGTGTTCGGCTCAATCGCCGTAGAGGTTGCAGCCCCCGAGGCAGTGTCTAGCCATCCGTCCTCGATTGGCGCAGTCGGCTCCGAGCTAAGGGTTGGAGCGGACACCGGGGCGGCCTCCTGGGCACTGTTCGGCGGCAGAGCTAGAACATGCCCATCACGATAGTGCGGCGCGCCCGGCCATGGCTTGAGTCCGTCGAAGACCAAGTCTCCGCGGATGTCGGCCGTGTAGTTCAAGCTTCCAAATCTGACCTAATGTCTAGGGGCGTAGCTTTCGATCTGCTCCAGATGGCCAAGCGAATTGGCCCGCAGTGCAAAGCCGCCGAGTATGAAGATCTGTCCGGGGAGAAAATTCTCACCCTGGACCGCGTCATTGTTGATGATCGGAGGAGCCATCGGGCCTAAAGATGACAACACAGAGGAACTCTCAATGAAAGCACCAATGTCGGTGTCAAAACCGGCGGATCTCGGGTAGGGGGTCCCGAACTGTGCGTCTAGGCGGATGGTAACAGGAGACAAGGGACACGATGTTTTACCCAGGTTCGGGCCCTCTCGATGGAGGTAAAACCCTACTCCTGCTTGATTAATATTGATAATATGGGTAGTACAAGAGTAGATCTACCATGAGATCAGAGAGGCTAAACCCTAGAAGCTATCCTATGGTATGATTGTTGTTCATCCTACGGACTAAAACCCTCCGGTTTATATAGACACTTGAGAGGGCTAGGGTTACACAGAGTCGGTTACAATGGGACGAGATCTACATATCCGTATCACCAAGCTCGCCTTCCACGCCAAGGAAAGTCCCATCCGGACACGCGACGGAGTCTTCAATCTTGTATCTTCATAGTCCAGGAGTCCGGCCAAAGGTCATAATCCGGTCATCCGGACACCCCCTAATCGAGGACTCCCTCAGACGATGTTGACGGCGCGCTTGCCGCCTCCTTAGCCGCGCTGCGCATCTCCAATGCATTCGCGGCCAACGAGTACCCCAGAGAGGTGCTCAGCTACTCCGACTCTCCACTCCCCCTTGGTGGTGGCATTGCCGCCGGAGCGATGGACGTCCATGTGGAGGTTTACATCACCGGCAATGGCGCCTCCTCCTCGTCGAGCAAGAAGAGGAAGGCCGTGGATGCCAGGGCCGCTGTGGAACGGACCAAGCCATCCGATCTGTTGCGTGCCGCGATGCAGAGTCTCCGCATCCCCATCGGCACCGACATCGATGCCACCAACGTCGCCGAGGCCCGATCCCAGCTCGAGGAAAGGCGCCAGCAGATGCTGGACCTGTCCGAGACGCTCGCCGCTACCAAGCGTCGCATGGAGGCCGCTCAGATGAAGCACGACGCCGCCCACGGATTCGCGCCCGTCGCGGCCGAGCCAGCCGGGTCGCCGATGTGCGTACCCTGTGAGGAGCGATCGGCCGGGCCCTCGCCACCGTCCGAACCGTCTACGAGACCCCAGTGAAGAACATGCGCGCTGCGGAGGCAGCCGCGATCGGCCTAGACCAGCTCATGGGTGAGGATCTGAAAGAGCGCATTGGGCGGATGCGTGAGCTCCTCCATGCTGCCAACACCTAACAAGATCGCCTCAACCAGCTCGCCAACCCGGCGAGATCCGGCTCCGCCCGCCTTGGCGGACCCGGTGAACTTCTGCACACGGCTTCCTCGCTGCCCGGTGAGGCGCACTCCGGCCAAGCCTGGACTCGGCGCAACCCGGCCGCCACAGCAACCGACGTCCTGGGCAACGAGCCCGCAGCGGAGACATGGAACAGACCCGGCCAGCATGGCCGGCGTCCGGCTCCAACCGACCCGCACCTCGGGGCCTGGCTGCCAGTCGACTCGGCCCGCGCGCCATCGATGACGCCGACGCTCGCCACCGCCTCGATCAGCTCGCTCGCTCCCTAGAGGTGGAGGAGAGCGGCGCTATTGGGTCGACATGCTTCGGCCCACGCATCCGGGAGGAGCCCTTCCCCAAAGGGTTCATGCTCCCCCGCGACACCCCCAAGTACAACGGGAAAGTGAAGCCAGAAGACTGGCTCACCGACTACACCACGACCATTGGCATCACCGGTGCCAATCGTCATCTCGCCGTGCGCTACGCACCGCTCATGCTCCAGGGGCCGGCCCGCACGTGGTTGAACAGTCTACCAATGGGCAGCATCAACGCGTGGGTCGACTTTGAGGAGGCCTTTGTCCGCAACTTCACGGGGACCTACAAGCAACCCGGTCGCCCCAGCCAGCTCGCCATGTGCATGCAGGGGCCGACGGAGACCGGTCGCGAGTACCTCGCACGCTGGACTGAGCTCCGAAATAGCTGTGAGGGCGTCCATGAAGTCCAGGCGATCCAGTACTTCGTCAGCGGGTGCCGAGACGGCACCCTCCTCAAGCACAAGCTCTTGCGCTCCAAGCCGACCACCATCGCCG